>NW_016690213.1:272522-280022 GCF_001604755.1 Lepidothrix coronata
TATTACCCATTCCCTTGACATCTGATGAAAGAGACTTAACTTTTAAAAGTAGAGAGCTGGATTTTCAAGAATGCTTTCAACTATCTACACAGTTACTGTAGTGTTTCTTATAAATTCAACAGATGTTTTCAGAATGTAGTTATTAAAATCTTATGTCTTTATGCAAGAACAGCCATAAGGTTGAATATTTACATTGCTTTATAAAAGTTCCCCTCGATTTTCAATGTTCACCCACATACCTGGTACAGTAACAAAGATTCTTCAAACTTAAAACACTTTAATTAAATAATACTCAGAGGCACAAAGCAAACCTCAGGAATACATGGGTGAACACCTTCTTAAATAATTACTACATTCTAACATCTTCCACGTGTTTACCATTAAATGTGAAACGTTCCCATTAAACAACCAGAGATACAGTAAGAATTAAATGTTTTGTAGTTTCAAATAGAACATTCTTTTCACAAAACATAACAAATGTCTAAAATAGGTTCTTAATCTAGATAGGAAAAAGGTAAGCTTTTCACTTCATACGCATATTTTGTGTGTGTGTGTGTGTTTCTGTGTAAATATACATACATATGACCACACATGTTGTCCTGTGTGTGTGACTACATATGTATATGTATACGCACATATGTCACGTATGAAATATTGCTTCTATACTACTTTTCATCAGGCTAAGAAAACACAAGATTTGCACCACAGTTACAAAAAATTGGCTTCTACAAGAATTTTCAAAACTTGAATGCTGCTCAAACAATTGAGAAAAAATAATTTGCATTATCAAACTGTTCTAAAAATTCTCTTCTTCAAAAACGTATTCTCCTGCTTTGTTTTTTTTTTTTTTAATTTTTAAAAAGACACAAAATATGCATAGCTATCAACATTATGTCAAACAGCTGGAAAAAAAAAAGTCAGTGTTTATTGCAGCTGTAGTAATTGAAAAATAAAGTTTAAAAGATGAAAATTGTAAGCCACAGAAGGCACAAGAACAATTGTACTTGTGGGGGAAAAACTGGTATTTTGAAGGACTTTTTTATCCTTCCGCTGGTGCATTTAAGGTCTAGGCACAGACTATAACCTCAAGTTTATATGCAGAAATAAATCTGAATTAGCAGTAAATGAATGGTACGATGGGGTTTCTACATGGATTTCAAAATTCTTTTCCTATGTAAACTTTTCATTACAATAGAAGTAGCCTCCTGCCTTTTAGCCATTTTTAGTGAAATAATATTGAGATCATTTAAAAGAAACTGGATTCTACTTAGAATTTAGTACGAATACATGTATTTGTAATTTTAGGTGCATTGGGAGGCACAAAGGCAATATGGCTATAAAATGCAGAAAAATAATGTAACTGGAATGATCAAATTATCATTTATTCAGACCAAGGAGGTTTTTATTTTGTTTTTAAGATGAAATTTCTATTCCTAATTCCTATGCCTCATTTACTATTGAGATCATGCTACTCATAAATAAATAAATAAATGCAACAACATCAAGTGTTGAGTACACAATTTCACTTATTTAGATTATGTGAATCCCATTGCAGCCAAATAATAATAATAATAATAATAATAATATTAACAATAATATTAATAATAATATGATAATATAATAGTAATAATAAAAGCAACTGTGAAATCACAGATTGAGATGGTAGCTAGTAGTATGTCCACATAGTATGACTAAAGTATGGCTTTGCTTTCTTATGTCCAAGGTGACAATGCAGTTATATTTTGTATCTGATGGTATGCCAATGATGAACTTACTGTATTAAAACTTGAGCATTTTATGCCACTTCTTCCCATAAATCAAAAAGTGCATGAACACAATTTTCACCCTCAGATTTCATTGGAGTTACATTTTTATGAAGTGTAATGTTTACCAAATCATGCACACACACATTAAAAAAAAAAAAGAAAAATGAAATAAAGAAAAGAAAATAAAATGAAAGAAAATGTAAGAAAATAAAATAAAGAAAAATAAATCCTGTCTACTGTAAGGATACATACACTATTAGGTACTCTCAGAGAGTCTAAGATCAAGATTTGTTTTGCTTTTAATGCATAGTGAAAATGTTGGCACTTCATCCCATGCTATTGTCTGCATTGCCTATACTCCACAGATACTGCCAGTGCTTGAAAAGAATGACAGGGAATCGTAGGATTGTGCTGTTTAATTTGAAGTCAGCAGGTTTTTAAGGCTTTCTGCTAACAATAATTGCTTTCATACATTTCTGTCTATCAGCAGTATTTGTAAATGAAGTGAAATTGCAATGATCAGGTCAGCTCTTTAGTCACATGGGTAAACTTTCACTCTCCAAAGTCAAAATGTAATTTTAAAATAAAGAAGATACCAATATCCTAGATGGTCTAAATATAATTCACAGCTAATTAGGAATTTCCTCAAGATTTAGATTTAATTATGTAGAGGAAAATACTATTGATGATAACAATAAATTCTTACTGCATCCGTACAAAAGACGACAAAGAAAATGACAAATACAGTGTGCCATAGCATATTCAACCTTCCCCCAAACTTCTGGAGAACATATCTTTCTGAAAACATGAGAAAAGGAGAGCCACTAAAGAAAGCACGAGAACTAGCAGCCAGCTTTCTTTCTGTCACATCGGGGTATAGTATTCAGGCAGACTCAGATCCATCATGGACTTTACACTGTAGCTCAGGTTTTGGTCAACACTAGCTCCAGCTTCAGAAGACAAGTGCAGCACATTGCTCAAATAGATTTTTTCTTTTTTTTTTAAAGCTGCACTTACTGTAGTTTCAAAAATCTAATTTGGCTATCTGAACCCTGCATAGCCAGGAGGACACTGATTTTTGTATATGCTTGATTAGATTTTTATGAAAATGTAATTTTTATTCTTCTGATTAGGAAAAGACTAATTATATTTTACAGCTACAAACAAGCCTTTTTTTTTTTTCCTTTGCCTCAGCACTGTGAGGTGAAGACTCTTTACTATATCCAAGATCATTCAAAAAGCGCCTTTCAGAACAGATGTCAAATATGGACAGAAAACTTTGTATACTGGAAAGCGGATCTTGGGAGGCAGAATGGACTAAGAAAAAAATAAATTTAGGGACAAACGCCACTTAAAGTAAGACCAAGACATGGCAATATAGGACGCTGAAGGTTTCATTTTTACTCTATGGAGAGTGAAATGCTTCCGCTTTAGTAAGCTGACCATATTCCAAAATTAGTGTGGTTGATACGATACTGTGCAAGAATTACTGGCCTAACCCTGCAAGAATGGTATTTGATTTGTGCAAACATCCCTTGCTTCAATTTAGAGAAACAACAACCTGGCATGTTGATTACTGGTGCAGGGTATCTGTCATTTCTGTAAGGAAAGCATGAAGAATAGCGTTTGCATTTTTGGGTGTCACTTCTTGGAGTGAGTACCTATAATAGATGTTGTATTTGTTTTGAAGTATGAAAAAAAATCTAGTTATTGATTAAAAAGTATATAAATACAAATAAAAAAGCTCAAAGCTCATGAAGTGACTCCACAGAGTTCAGACCTTTAGCAGTATAAACATAATATAAACTTCATTGTCTGTAGTATTGTGCCATGACATTAGTCTCACTAAGACAAAATGCCACTTTGCAGCAAGCAATAAATCTGACAAAGCATTTTTAAACATAATGCCCTAACTTGCTAAGACAGGCTTTTACACACTTCCAAACTCTTCTCCCTGAAAATTAACCCCGTTGATTCTTCAAATGTTAAGGGTCTTGGGCAAAAGTAAACCAAAGGCTGAAGTAAAATAACCATCCCCTTGGAACTAAACGAAAACTTATATCCAGGAGGGATCAGTCTAATTTCATATACATATATATATGTATGCGATACACATATATATGAAATTAAAATAGAGACACACATGACTTGGGCATCAGAAGGGGACTGCTACTTTCATACATTCATAAATAGCTGCTGAACTCTCTACTCATGAAGAAGCTCTTGTAGGCAGTTTGGGGATTTGAAAATCTCAGGGACCTCACTGTCCAGCTTACAGATGACCTTGTATATGGCCTTCTTCCAGGAAGGATCAACATCTTTGCCTGCGATAATGGCATTGAAAAACTCCCGTAACGTGATCTGAGCCACTTCCAGGAATCTCTCTGGAACCTGCTGATACAAGGAGACAATGGCATTAATACAGTTTTCAATTTCAAGTCTCTGGTTCTTCAAAGGAAACTGAGCTAAGTTCTTTCTTTCAGAAAGGGGCTTACATAGCACCTGCATTTTCTAAATGTGGCAGCCTTCTATTCTCTTATGCAAAGCTGTTATATATAGTACTATAGCAATAACTTTTATAACATGTGTTAGAGATCTTTATAAAGTCTACTGACAGAATGTAGGTAACAAAATGTTGCTGTCTGAGTTTGGAGAGTGGGGGATTTATAGGATATAATTAGCAGGAGGGGAAACAAACACAATTTTCTTTAAGGAAAGAAATCTCTGCTTGATATTTTACCCGTGCATTTAGGGCTATGTTCTCCTCTCCATGTGAGGACTAATATGAAAGTTATGCATGCACAGAAAGCCCTTTGTACCTCTGTCCTTAACTTTGGTTACAACCAGTGCTGAAAGCTATCAAAGAAGTGGAGTACCTCTGAATGTTATTTGTAGTTTAAAAACAAGCAAGCAAGCAAGCCTTCAGCTAGTAGCTTGCTTCTCTGGCTGCTATGCATGAGAACCCCATAAGATGGCTTTCTCAAGAGACTTTATGGTTTCCCCTTCTTTTTCATAAGTGTACAAATAGCACCCTAACCTCTTCAATGGGTGTATTGTGCTCCAAGTGGCTACTGAGCTGAGATGCTTTAGACTCATTTGTGGTTTCTAAATGTCACTGTAACTTCATGGGTAAGTCAAACAGTCAGCTAGCGGGAACATGCCACTCTCATAAGCCCCTGAACAATGGGTGAATGTTAAAACCCACAGTTACCTCCAAACTTTAGTAATTTGTTCTAAATAGTTGTCTCAGGCACTAGCACCACCTTCTTACCCTTTGCCTTAAATGATTCAAAAGCAATGACTATAACGAACTGTAGGGCAGTTGCAAGGTTGAGGTAATCTCCATAAAGATATTCTTTTCTTTTATTATGGAAATATGGCTTCACAGCTCTACAACTGCTCATACATGGCCGGCCAGTAGCCAGCATGCTTATAATAGCAAGTATTCCCTCACTCCTACTCTTTGCCCCCTCCGGCAAGAGGAGTTCTCCGACCTGCCCTAGGAGCCACTTGAACCCTTCCTGTGACCAAGAGACACTTGGGCACATCTCACTCATTTACTGAATTCATGTCACATTGCCAGATCAGGACCATCTCCTTACTCTCTACTTCAGGCTTTTGTCCTTCTCCCTTTAGAAGCCACTCTCAGAAAACTTGTCTGGAAATGTGTATGAATAACCTGATACCACAGAGCTCTCGAGCCTCACTCACCTATCACCACTGGGGAAACACTAGCAGTTTGCTAGCCACATTTTGCCATCAGATGAGCATGTGATCAGCTCTCCCTGACACCAGTTGACAAACTCTGCTTCCAGAAGCCCTGCAGAAGTCCTCTGTCTACCTCTGAGAGTGAAATCCAGCCCCCCCCATTTTTCTCTGCTCCCAAACACAGGCTGCCTTCTGTGGAAATTTTTCATTCAACAGGCCACATAGAAAGAAACATTTTTACAGATGTTCTATTACAGCAACAATTAAGAGAGAAAAAATTAACTATTATGTTTAACCATGCTTTTCTCATTCCTGCATTGCTATACAAATAGGATATGCTTTTTCTGTTCAAGCAGTTCAAACAAGGCTGCTCACGTGCTGTTCATCACCCTTAGTATTCCAGGGTGCTAACCAAGGGGAGGGAGTTTTGACTACATGATACCAGAAATCAAGAAACATAGTAGATAACCAACTTTATGGAGTAGAAACTGATGTTACTTCATGAGGGCAAAACCTTTTAGTTTTGGTATCCACTCCAGAAGACCAACATTAGATGCCTTTCTTCCCTTCCAAGCTGCTAGAGATGGGAAGGAGGCAATTACAAGCACCTCCATAAGAAGCATGAAGTCTAAATGCAAAAAGTCCTACCCATCCTTCCTACCTCATGGTTACATCCATGACAACTTTAAACATAGAAGTGACAACCCAGGCTTTAAGTTGAGCCTTTGCCATTCAGTTTCCACCTGTACACTCGATAATTCTCCAGGTAGGGGATGCTGCTTCTCCACAGAGTAGGCAGTGTGAAACCCCCGAACCACTAGCTGCCAGGCCTCCCACCCCTGTAGAGACACACAGGTTTTTCTTTTGGACTAGGAGTTATCTTTTATGGTCTAACTTTATTGTACCTGAGTCACATCTGCAGGGTTGGGCCCCTTTGAACGCAGTACAACAGGCTGCAGAGAGCAGACCACAAACATAATAGTGAATGAAGCTCTATGGGGGCTTTGAAGAAAGGCAACTTTTCAGCTTCTTTTGGATGCTTCACCTTGTAATGCTGAATTCCCAAAGATCTCCCCTACTCCTCAGGCATTAGAGCCATTCATAGCTCTTTCCTTTTGGGATGTTATTAGCAATTTTTCACGTCAGACTGGATTACACACGTTACTTTGCATGTTGTAATGTGAATTCCATTGTGATTAATCCCCACAGGATGGTACGCCAGCCAACACTTTTCCTTTCTAGAAAGAGTATCTGCAGTGGCTTTTTTGTTTGCTTTTCTTTTTTTTAAATAAAGAAAATACTAGTGAAGTCCATGGCCTGAAAATAAATATTTAAATGCATGGGTAGTTATATTTTTCAGTGGGCAATTAATCAGTCAGCCACGTTAATTATGTGTCTGGGGGTGGCATTTCCCTGACCCTAAGTGATGGCGACCTATTCAGCGCATCTTTACACCTAACTGACTGAACATCTCTGAAGTAGGAACATCTGCATAAAATGCTTCAGTGACGAATAAACTCCATCTACATTGCTTTTAATAGAACCAACAATCCCTAGTATGAACTCAGGGCATTTTCTTAGCATCAGGTGGCAGCAGTCAATCAAAGAATCCCACTGTACATTCACCAGGAGGAAAGACAATGAGGTCTTCTCAGGGGGAGGCTAGGTGGGTTTCAGGCTGAAGCCTCCACATCAGACCGATTTAGAAAGAAATCACATTTTGCCACATGCTTTGTCAATGCAACCTCACTTCACTGCCAAGGAAAAAAGTCACAGGCCAAACTCTGGGCTAGTGTAAATCAGTAGGGCTCTACCAGCCTCAGTGCAGTTACACTGATTTACACCTGGTACGCATCGGTCCTGTACTTTCTAACACAGTCCAACAACCTCTACAGTGCCCCTTCCTAAGCCTTAGCCATGTTAACACATCTCCTTTGTCTATGAAAACTTGGAGGGAATTAAAGCTCTCATCTGCTCTTGTCTATTTACGCTGTTTTAACTACTGGCATTGTCCTTGGCTTGAGCA
>NW_016690213.1:282522-297522 GCF_001604755.1 Lepidothrix coronata
TGCTCCTAGACACAGTCTTATAAAGCAAGAAGCCTGGGTCTTTGGTGCCCAAATGACTTCTATTTTCCTCTCTTGCCAGCTGATACATTAATATTGCATGCAATAACTGGGGAGTTTAAGGCCCTCTCCTTGAGCACATGTGGGAGGCTACCAAGGGTCAGTTTCTCAGCAGTGTAAATTTTCACCACCCCACTGGTTTCAACAGAAAGTTTACACTGCCTGTGGATGATGGTCCCTCTCCGGTTGTGCTGCGGTGAGGTACACATTTTCCTCAGGAGCACTTTTTTCCTACTCATATTCCAAATGAGTGGTTCACTCTTATGCCTGTGGGATAAAATACACACCCTTACACACATAAGGATGCCCAGTTCAGGCTCATAAGCAAACAGTGAAGATTTATTGGAATGATGTGTCTAATAACAATATAGCTGCAGAGAACAGAAGCAAAATTGTCAAGTCATTAGTGGCTCTGATTTCTTGTAAAATTTCAGCAATATGTAAGTGCAACCTCATTTTAGGAAACTACCAAATTTTGTCTGGACATAAGATGTAATGCAAGTGCTTCTTGGAGCAGATTTTAAAGCAGTTCTCAGAGATTGGATGAAAAGCCTCTGAATGAGCAGCAAGGCAACCATAAAGCTATTCACCTTGTCGGGGGGGGGGGGGAGGAAAGGATTAGGATTCGATGCTAATTTTCAGTATGGGGTCCCATGTTTAGAAGTACCAAGACCAACGCAATCGTTCTAATATTGTAACAGCGTCAGACAACTGCTTGGCTGTAGCACACAAATCTGAAGATCCTTCAGACAGGGACAGCTGGGCTAAGCTCGAAACCTCTTCTCATACGATGTCTAATCTGCGATAAACTTCAGCTCCATTTATATGATTAGGCTGGCCAGAGCGTACCTACAGACTTTGCCTGTGGTATTGTGCTGGAGTCTGATAGTGTGTTGTATTACTAATGTTCCAAGAGTAAACACACTTGTAGGAAACAGCTATAGTTCAAGGCTGTGCTTTAAAAAAAATAAATGTTTCATCAGTCTTAGCAAAGGAACAAATGGCAATAACACTCTGTATCATATTTTACAAAGCTTCAAAAGAACAATGTCCCGTTGAGTGAAATTCAGTAGCATTCTGTAAACATTAATTTAAGGAAATCAATAGGCTCTGTGAGCTAAAGCCATATTGCAAGATAAACTGGCTGGAGTGCTACTTTGTCAAACAGATTTTAGTTTTCTCGGCTAGATAAAGACGGTTTCAAAATGGGGTAACGTGTTGCAACCAAGGTTTGAAAACTATGTGGCCTTCAAACAGTCTGCTTGTTCCTACTACAAAGCTGGATAAACATACTTTAAAAATGATAAGATTGGGCCAGGATTGATTTTGCTTTCAAATTTTATATAAAGTAGAATTCTTGGCGAATGTGAGTTTGAATTTTTTAAATCCTAAATATGAGCAGAAATAAACAAGTGCAGCACAGACAGCTCAAGATGTCAGGCTGCCAGGAGAGGTTAAATTCTCTAGAAGCAGGTTGGGTTTTTTCTTTTCAATTGCAGGACATCATGGATTTAAAAAGTCTTTATTCACGTTGACCTGGTGGACGAAAAGTCACCGTGCCAAATAGGAAAGCCAAAATCTCTAGTGGACTTGGGATCAGAGGTCTTCAGCTGGTGAAGGCTGCTCACGTTGCAGAGCACAGGGTTGTGGTAATGGGAGGTAAACAGATTGGAGGGGGTGAGAGGGGGAAGGCCAGATCACTCTTCTTGTTGGATGATCTGGACAGTGGCTATACAGAGGAACTCTGTAGGGAGCCTCTTAACCCAAGGATAAGGCATAAACAGCATCTATTAGACAAGTGATGGAGAACCTCTCCAGGATGATGAGTGAGTCCACTACTGGGGGAGCAGTCACACCATGGGTAGCTCCGGGTCAGACAGCTTTAATGTGTGTGCACAGCAGTCCACACCAGCACAGGCACAGCAACAGCAGAAGAGATTAAAGAGAAATACTTCTGCCAAGAAAATACTTCTGCCAAGAAAATCTCACACACAGCACAAACTGGATTTGCACATGCACCCCCCATTCCCAAAATCAGCCCTGAGCCTCTTCCTCACAGGAGAAAGACTTAAATCTGTGGGCTTTGGTGGAAAGCTGGCACCTAAATGTGCACTCCCATACCCACAGTCTGTGTTGTGTAGGAAACTTATTAAGGACAAGCCCTTTTGCATTCCTTCCCTACCTGTAAGACACTGCATCAGAGCAATGTTGGGGTCAAGCCAGCAGTAAAGCATCACACTATCTCTGAACCCATTTCTCTGTGGGCTCAGAGAGGCTCAGTGGGCTCAGAGAGGCTGACGACACTCAGACCAGCCCCTTCCTTGCATGCATTCCACCAGTCCAGGGACCTCCCTGCTTTAACAAAGAGCTACAAGGCAGCTCACCTATCCACCTGGCCCTTCAGAGACAAGGGGCTTGTGCAATTAGCAGCTCCAGGCACGGACCTGATGTCTTTTCCAGGATAACAGTGCCACAAGCTGCACTGCCCTACCATCGGTTTTCCTATGCTTGCAAGGACAGCATCTGCAATACCTCGCTGGTGTCCTGGCTCCTGCCACGTTTATCCAGACCATCACCTCCCCTCACGCACACACTCTGTTCCCCAAGGGCAGCGAGCTGCTGAGTGGGACCACCTTAGCCCTGCAAGTTGGTGTGGCAGCATATCAAGCAGGAGGCTTTGGCTTCTACACAGGAATTGCAGGCAGGTTTTGGAGTAAGTTGCTACACTTTTTGGCGTGAAAGCCATGGCAGCATATGGCCCAATGTTCTCAGTTTAAGTCTGACACTTAACATTATTTAACAGTTTCTGTGTT
This sequence comes from Lepidothrix coronata, assembly GCF_001604755.1. Classification (NCBI taxonomy): domain Eukaryota; kingdom Metazoa; phylum Chordata; class Aves; order Passeriformes; family Pipridae; genus Lepidothrix; species Lepidothrix coronata. Next base: position 285,393 of record NW_016690213.1, read on the forward strand.
AGGTGCTTTATAAGGTAAAGGAAATTAACAATTTTCAGCTAATTAGATCACTCAATTGGCTGAACATCCTGGACACCTCTTAGAAAAAAAAACAGGTTGGCTCAGGCAATGGAAAGGCTAATGCCTCTTCCATTATCACTTATGAGGAGAGGGAAATAGTTGGAAAGGATGCTTTTGTTTTAAAAACACAAATGAAAAATACCTCAACTATTGGACGCTCTAGTAAACACACTTTTCTCCCAACCAGCACCTTTCTAGTGTCAATTTGCCCACCCCTACATGTGTCCCAATCCCCTTGGCTACAGCAGCAGCTCTCTGGTACTACCACAGTCTGCATTTATTGCCTTCAAATTTCCTTTCATAAGTCCTGCTGTACAAATCTGTTACTAAAGAGATTTTTTGGAAAGAGAAAAAAACGGACAAGAAACTTGGTGGCCGTTCAGGAAAGTCTGTTCTTCCACTGTGGCACACAAAGAGAAGCCCACTCTTTTGGGACATCACTGATGCTGGGAAGGGAAAAGCATTAGCCTAAGTCCGGCTCAAAAGAGAAAAATTAGGAAAAGAACAGAGGTTGCTTATTGCATTTATTGCTGCACTGTAGGTTTTTTATTCTTTGTAAAAAGCTGGAATGATTTAAGAGTATATTTGAAAAGTGTTTGTTTAAAATAAATCTGAGACCCCTTATCCCTTGAGAGGAGTTTGGGGCACTAGTAATCTACTGCTGGCTTACTGTTATCTCCTTCACCAAGCTCACAAAGAGGAGAGAGAATGGGCATGGCTCTTACAAGGGAAAAAACTGACAGTGGGGCTGCTGAGATGCCTGATAATATCGGGGAAGTGAAAGTGGTAGTGCAGTGAAAATGGATACTGCATGATACATTAGATTTAATCACTTGCATTTCAATTAAGCTTTTCCACAAATAAAGATTGGGAAGTACTCTGCAGGCTCCCTGCACGGCTGGAGAACCAAGCACCGCTGGTGCTGCGTGCCCCGGCTGAGCGCCGACAGCGGCACTTCTGCATCTCGCCCAGGCTGAAACCCTGCTGCTGCCTCTTGGGAGCCTCCCTGGTAGGACCCATTTTCCCATTTCAAAGTACGTGAGAGGCATCCTGCACCACGCACATCACTGCACCCCTGTAGGATCTCTGTCCTGGAACTGCTGTGCCCATGGTTCAGGGGATGAGCCTATCCATCATGGAAACACAGCTACTCTGTCATGGAAACACCATGGCTTCAATGTGCTAGTTTTTAAACACAAAACTTGGTAAGACTTGAGAGTAGAGTGGGCTAAAACAATACAAAAAGGACTTTCTATTTTCAATTTGTTTAGACTTTTTGCACCTTGAAATTCAGTTCTCCCTTTCCCCGCCCTCAAAAAAATCATCAACAGCATTTCAAGGGGAAGACTTTCATATTTCCTTTTCTGCCTTACTGATGAATTAGAACTGCATGAGATGCAGAAGCTTCTAATGGAAACTCTGATTGCCCTTAACTTGCTGTATTGCCAGTGGCACTGCTGCAGAATGGAAAAATCACTAAGGCTCCTACAGCTTATGATAGCTGGGCATTTAGTATGTGTTGGGAAATGTAAGAAAGAATCACAGGAGGGGTTACTGTCACACCTCAGAAGCTGTCTCATACAAAAACTGAAGGAGAAATAAAACTCTCACACACAAGGATAGCCTGACTTTAACTCAGTTCATTGTGGTGAAATGCAATCTGCTTCAAGAGGCTGCCTACAATGCCAAGCAGCACATTACATACCCTGCTGCCAAATTCTGGCAGGTACCACAGATAGGCGCCCACAAAAAACCTGTCCAGAAAAGTAAGTACAGGGATGACCACCCAATTTTGGCTCAGCAGAAAGGTTGTTGCATACTCTCCTAGAGACATTAGCTGGATGGAAATGTGACATGTTACTCAGAAGGAATCAGGAGGCACAGCCTGGACTGTGATAAGGAGGCACATCTCTTACCAGCAGTAAGTCCTCTGCTCTCATGGTGTATTTCCATGTGTGCAAGAGACAAGCATGCAGTAACTGCTGGCTGGACCATGGATACAGAGGTAAACTAGTTCATAGAGCTTGTAATGTGCAGGGACTTTTATGTTCAGCAGAATTTGGCCCCAGAGGTGAACCACTAACACTGCAGTAGAAGTGAAAATTAAAATGCTTATACATCTAGAATACATCTTATATATCTATATATCTATATAGATATATACATTGTAACAATTATATGTACATTGTATACATCTATAATTGGTGTTTGCTTTTGCACACTCTTCCCATCTCTCTGTTGCAATCACCTTTGTCTTCTGTGTCTAGCCCTAAAAAGCTCCAACTGTGCCCTTTCCCTCCTCAGTTTGCATATATTGGGGCGGGGGGAATGAGGAGGTAGGTAGGGGAGAGGGAACGGGAAGCAGGTGGTGTTTAATCAGTCTGGCAAGGAAACAGGCAGTCACTAGGGTCCTTTTGAGGGTGTCATGAAGGTGGTAAGCATGCCTTCTGGCAGCAGGGTACCTCCTTTCCTCTTTCCTATGGCAGAGGGTAGGGGCAGGAGAAGGAAACTGTGCATAGTTGTAGGTGAGGGGTGTTGCAAATAAAGTTGTCTCCACCAGCTCAGGGCTCCTGCTGAACAATTCGGACAAATCTCCTCCCAGTTTAACCATGCTTTTAGGAGCATTCGGAGCCTGTCATCACGGGATAAACCGCTGCATCTCTTCCACCCTGACCCATGCAGCCAGCCAAACTGGGCTACAAACACCCTGTTACACGCTTCAGTGCCAGACCTGCTAGATGAGGCTCACAAGCCTGTGAGGTCAGAAGATGAAGTCTTACATCCTAATGGACTGAGCTCCCTCTCATTTGACTCCTTTTTATCCCTCGTGGAAGGAAATGGTGTGATTCCATCCAGCATTGGATTAGATAACCTCGAGGCTGGGCCTCATCTGATGGAGCCAGCCTTCTCTGCAATTGCAAGAGATAAGCTGCTTCAGCGTCTCCTCCACCCGCCCCGCTGAACATTGATATTTGGCAGTTAAATCTGCAATGTTGATTTTCCCTTTCTCCTCTAAAAACTTCCTGTAAATTGCAGAATACTGCTTTAAATGTATTATGTCTATGCCACAGTTCTGCCCTATAAGTCCCAATCACAGCAGCCTTTCTGCTTAGCAACAGAGCTCATGCCACCCTGGTTTTCTGCTCTCTACAAAGCCTCTCCACTAACTAGAGAAACAAGTTCAAGGCCACCTCTTTGAGCACTCTGGACCACCACCTGGACACGGCTTCTTCTGACAGCACATTTCCACCAGAGCCTTGAAACAGCCCCCCCGCAGAGGGCACACAAAACGAGTCACAGCCCTGCTGTGTACCTTCCCCCCCTGCAGATAAGAAAGCTGAACCTTGCCCCTTCCAGATCTACAGGGAGAAATCATCTCCAAAAACCTTGATTACCTTCGTCCAACCCTTCTGGTTGCCCTTCTATCTCTCCCCCACCCACACTTACCTCCCAGGAATACACCAGGGCCCCTCTCTGCACACAAAATTCAGCTATACTCCAGTGCTGCAGGTGATGGGCTATGTGTAACTATAGAAAGTGATACAGTTCTCTGAAGACTCCCACTTCAACCAAACAGTATTTCTTCACTTCTTATGCCGTTCATGTTACTAATGCTATGAACTCTGGCTCCCTCTGCTCTCAGATTCATTTTGTCTCAGGCGAAAACCACAGAGTCCTTATGGACCCCTAAAATATCCTGCTGCTACTTCCTCACAGCCTCAGTATTTGCCCTTACAGATTTAAGCATCTTTGAAAACAGCGTCACCATTGAGCTCCACACCAGTGTTGGAAGGTCTCTCAGCAAGCAGACCTGCACTGCCACTGCTCTCTCAGACCAGGGATATCTGCTTTGAAAAAGGGCAGGACCCCAGAAAGCTGGCCCAGAAACCAGCACGGTTCATAATGCTGCTACACCCCCACGTTTTCCAAAGGTTTCTGACAGTTTGCTAATACACATTAAGAGAGCCTGACTCTTGTCCATTTTAAAACACATTGAATGTATCAAGCAAACAGTGTTCTGCGTGAAGGTGACCTATTCAAAGTCCTATAGGACAGGCAATTCTATCTGTAAGACTTCTGTTAAAGTCAGTCACACAGCCCTGACCCCACACTATGAGACAGTATCAGCTGGGACCTCCTCTTTTGGCAAGTGTGCCTTACAAAAATAAAAACAACGCCCCCCTCCACCCCACATCCATAAACATGATGGCTCTGTGACTCCAAATCCAGTGCTGCATTTGAATTTTAGTTTAAAAAAAATTAAATGAAACTTTTTTCCAATTAACCTTTAACATATATTCACACACTTGACTGTATAGTAACATAACAAAAGACAGCTCTTCAGCTGGCATAGATTAATTAGCTGCAATGATTGCTGGACCTGATTTACACCAGACACTGAGAATCCAGCCCAGAATTTAGTTCAGTGTCATGAAGAAAAGGCAGGGGGTGGGTGGGATGCGGGGAGCAAAATCTTACAAAACTAGTAAGCTAACTCACTATTTCACATCTCTCTGGTATGACATTTGTATAGAGCAGTTTAGACAAAGTTTAGAAGATCAGACATTTTCCTCAATTTTTCTGCAACCTTCTAATGTGACACATTAAAACAGGATATAAGAAATTTCATCTGATCAGGTCTCATGAACAGCCTCCTTCTTTGCTAGACAGTGCTGCTTCTCTAAAAGTTCCAAGTGAGAAATTTAGCTACGTCGTCTAAAAGAAATGGAGGAAGTCTGGAAGAAGCATGTGCATATTGCATGTTACCCATTAGCACAACTAGGATTTATTAAATGGCAAGAGAAATCACCAGTTCCTCTTCTTTTTTCTTTTCCCCCCCAAAACATCAGGTTTTAAAACTGAACTGCCTAACGAACTCCTGCTAGATGCAGAATGAATGAAAAAGCATTTCAGCCTGTAAAGGATAAGACTTTGAATGAGCGAGGGGTAACATGGGTTAAAATTCACCTTGCTTCTCACTCCTCATCTACGATGGGCTTTTGGAGAACGACGGACATCTGGAAATCGGTTTTACATAGAAAAATAGAAAACAGGGAAGAACTAGGAAGATGAATAAAGGCTCATCACAGACACAAAAGACCAGAGGAAAAAGAAGCTTGGATTTGGGTATTCTTGTCTGGCAAGGAGGCAGGCAGTAAGGCTAATGAAGCATTTGCGATATGGGACGTATGCCAGCGTAACAAAGAAGATGTGCATCAGCTCTGCAGATGTGCCAAAGCCCCCAGAGCAAAATAATGACATAATCACCATCAGTGTCACAGACCAGACTGTACACAAGGTGACATGGGAGAGAATAAATAAGGGTCTTTAGAGGCCTGTAGTACACACACGGGAAGAAACAGCCATTCCTCACAACTGCCACAAGAGAGTGGCGAGATGTTGGGTATAATGTGTGCAGCTAGCAAAAGAAATCTTGAATTGTGCAAGGCTAACACACTATAAATTGGTGCTTTTCTCGATCTCCAGTTGACGTTTCAATTCCCACTACCCCTTGTTGAATGCAAAATGAAATGGCAGTAGGAGTCAGAAGAGTTTGCCAAGTTTTGTTTTGTTTTGTTTCTGTTGGTTTCTTTTCTTTTTCCTTTTTTTTGGGAGGGGGAAAGGCAATGTTTTTTTGTTTTGTTTCAGAAGAGGAGGGGGCAATAAAGATGAGTGGGGTAAATAATTGTAAAAGAAACAAAACAAAAAAACAAAAACCCCAACCCAAAACACAGCACATCATCACTACATGCACACACGCACACAGGAACAGAAACTCAACACCATTCAGCTGGAACAATCCTAGGATTCCCCCAAAGCAAAGCTAGAAACAAATGAGGATGGGGTTTGATTTTTTTTCTTTTTTTGGTGGGGGTGAGGTGGGAGGGTGAGGACTGTGCTTTCTGGTTTACCACTATCCATGAACTAAACAAGGAAAAATCCCACTAAAATATTTTTCCATGCTAAAAGACAAGATTACTATTTTTATTGATCAGTAATAAAACATCGCTTAGGGCAATTTAGTACTTAACATGTTATTTGCGGTGGGGAGTAATCTGCAAAGCTCTGAGTAGCCTTAAATCATTTCACAACAGCTCTTCCTGCATAAAAGCAAGTGTTCGCCTCTGCACAGCTGTGTGATTTTGTGGTATATTTTTTTACAGAATTTTTGTCAATTTTTGACGGGAACATCTGTTTGATAAAGTAGAACAATACTACTAGTAATCCACAGGCCTAAGTGGGAAAAGTGTGAAAGAGAAGGAGATAGGCTGAAGGCACCAACAGGACTCTCACAGAAGGAACACTCAAAGTACATAATTGTTTGCAGGATCTGGCCCTACAAGAGAAGCTCAGAAGAACAAAGCTCTTGGCTTCACCAATGTCCTTTTTCATTGCTCCTAATGAAAGATTCATAAGAATAACTTTAATTTTTTATGATCTTTTTTTGCATTACTGTATTAGCTGCATCTACTTTGTATGCAATTTCTTCTTAAATACAGAAAACCTGTTTCAAAATGCCAGACATAATAACTTAATCAGTACAATAATTGATCTTGATCGTTATGCGGTCCTTCTTAACATCAGGAAGTGAGATGGAGCCCAGAAAATGTTTTATATGATTATTTCTTTCCATTGAAAAGTGATGTATTTAGGAAGAATGCAGGTGAAGGTGCAGAGTGAAGTTCTTTTTCATTTTTTTAACAGAAAAAAAATTATCAAACCTTCCTAATTTGCTAGTTAAACTGTTCAGTGGAAGAATGATTGTATTTGTCCTTTTTGGCTTCGCCCAATTAATTGGAGCAGTAACATAACGACTGTTAATAAACAGCTCTAATTTGACTGTACTTCTTGCCTATCTACTAACCCCACCATATCTTTGTTTAGCATATCATCAGGGAAAACAAGGAAGCATGTATATAACTTTGTTCTGTTGCATATGAAATTTAATAATTATGCCACAGTGGATTCTAAATTAATCACAGAAGGCACAACAATATTAATAATCTGTTTAGCAAACTCGAGCGTCTTTGCACTTTGATGTTAGGAGCAGAGACAGTATGAACTGTGGCAGTTTTTTAAATTAGGTGTTTGTTTCTGTTTCAGCTTATATCAATGTTTTCTTTTATGCTTTTTCTACTGTGCACCTTGCTTCCCTCTAAGAAAAAAAAACAACAAACCACAAACCAAAACCACAGAACAACTCAACAAACAAGCCTGTGTTTATTTGGGTGCGTTTTGATCAAAGCTGACAGATCAAATTTTTCATTTATTTAACAAAGTTTCATTGCAGCCATTCTTCATAATTACAGCAGTGTTTTAATTTTTTTTCTTCCCTTGAATAGGAGAGAAGGGGTTCTGAGAAAGTTTTTAATTAGCTAAATAGGTCTGTGTAATCTAGATGAAATAAACACGCCCGTTTGAAAAGGCTGTTAGAACTTTTCCAGCCATTTAATCCATAGATGGCTGAACACAATGATACCTTCCACAGAAAGCTACAGCCACCACCAGCAGCTGTTAGAAGAGAGCTTGCTCCCTGCTCCTATTGATAACCCTTTGTGGAATGAAGAAAAAGAGCTGAGGGAAGGAGAACTGAATGTCAGACAATAGACATCGCTACACACACTGTCTCTGAACTTTCCTCATCTCTGAAGGACAATTAATTATGAAGGCCTTTGGGGTAGGTCGAAGCAAGGGAAAACCTACTGCTGGCCCAGCACTCCAGCCGCTATCTCTGTGTTTGTTAAATGGTTGTGCCTGTTGGGGAACCAGAGTAGCAGCCACCAAAATAGCCAATAGATCATTTAGGAAAAAAGAGCAAAAGATTTTTTTTATGTGTGTCTGTCCTTGTATAATTCTATTCTCACTGTGAAATCATCCATACACAAAACACAAGGACAATTTTTTTTTTTTAGAAGAACCACAGGGTAGGTTACAGTCAGAAACGGCCTCTCAGTGGTGTGTTAAAAAGGATGGTCTTTTCACCAAATCATTTCACAGAGGCAAAACAGACAAACACAAAGAGTTGAGACTTTTTCTCCTACATTAAATAGAGTAACTGATAAGGTCAGACATATGATACCTAAAGACATGAATCTGTGAACTCTTGAAGTCAAAGGACTTCTCTGTGCAAAGGAACAATCTTTCAAAGGAAATAGATCATAGAACTCCACTGAATCCCCTTTAAACTTTATGAAGCAGGAGGAGAAAAAGCTCTAAGTAGGGAAGCTTGACAGAAGAGCCTTGAACTATTTTCTGAAGGAAAGATGAGACCCTCCCTAGGCTGCCACAAAACATCTTTTTTTTTCTAAAGGCTCTTCTGAACTTTGATATGTGCCAAGACACCGCTATTGAAAGCTGTATAATTATGTGCTATAGCCACTGTAGAAAATGCTTTGTTCACCACAACAAAGAACAATAAGCAAAGTAAAGTGACATTACACTGTATCTTTTTCTTTAAGAATGTTGAGAAAGGTCACGGTACGTTATAACTAATAAAGCTGTTGAGTAAGGAAGTTTAAAGTTGATCTTGCTGTGCTTAAATGTAACCCAATGACAAAAAGGCAGAGAGAACTAAAATTGTAATGACATTAAAAAATAGATCATATATCAATGTGCCAATTTCATTATACAAACACCTTGATTCCAAAGGACACAAACAGCAAAACCGAGTTAGTCCTGCAACAGTATTCCTCTCGCGACTCTCTCCCTAATAGCTTCCAACTACGGTCTGCAGTTCAACTAACTGCAAAAACTGATTAATAAGCATTAATTGATACATGCAACGCACGGACCTTCTAGTGCAAGCCATGGATTTTGTTACTTGATTAAAAAACAGGTTCATGTCCTGTGCAGTTTCAAGGAAAGCTCTGCTGTTTCACAAGAGAGCCTCTTCAAAATTAGGAAAGAAAAAAAAAAGAGAGAGAGAAAGCAAAAGGCCAGAGGGCATCGTCTAAATTTCCCCAAACCAAGATTTTTGAGTGAAAAAGAAAATACTATTTGGACACCTATGCTTCTCTATGCTCCAGTTTCTCTTCAGAGGACTCAGAACAGTTACATTTGTTATTCTTAAATTGCCAAAGCAGATTTACTCCCCTTGCTGCAGATCACCAGACAGCGGCCTTCCGACTCTGTCTTTAAGAATGCCGAGAACGATGTTGAAACACTACAACAATAAAGCCCTTGAAGGAGGAAGTATACAGCTGAGGGAAAAAATGCGAGGAGTCAAATACTGAAACAAACAACTGTCCCGTTAGGCTGTGCTCACTGCTGGTACCACCAGAAGCACGGAGACTGCCACGGCAGGGCAGTTTGTATGGAAAGAGCAACCTTTGAGATTCAAGTTAGCAAGTTACAGACTTGATTTTCACTTCTCTTGAGGCCACTTTGCACTGCTCCAGAGGATTAGGGTGGTTATAAGCCGTACTTTATGGTGCCTATGTATTGCAAAACCACTCGTAAGTGGCCTTAGTTTAAATGAGAATCAGGTTCGAGGGCTTTAATTCTCCTTTTGATGAACACCAATTCAGTTCAAGATGAATCCTGCAGATGAAACTGGAGAAGAATACAGGTTCCTAAAATAAGCACACGAGTGGCCAGCATTTTTGATAATTTAGGATATCTTAAATTTTGGATACAGTGCTGGGTACGCTTCATTTTCAGGGAATGGACCATTGAGGACCTCCTGACAGAGTGACTCTCACTGAGCATCCCAAAACAAAATTGACCTAAAATTATCATCACTTCTGAAAATGTTGGCAGCCTGGATTCCCCTCAAGGGCTCACAGGCCACTTACGTGACTGGATTATTACTTAGATTTTATAGGTGGTGTTATTTGACTTGTTTTACATCATCTCATTGATTTTTATGGGACTAACCCAGAATGTCTTAAGTTAAACATTCTGCTAAGACCTGAGTACAAGTGGTCTTAATTAGGTTTTTCCCTCTACTATGTTCCCGCCTAAAGAAGAGCAAACTTCTTAAAAATGGTTTTCTCTCCCTTCGAAACGACGACATGTGCCGTAACCAGCGCTATGAAAAGAGGCAATCATCGCATCAAGCCCCACTGTACCAAAACTGCATACAGTGTATTTGTGCAAATAAAGCAGCTTGGCAGACGTTTCACTATTGTGATCAATCTCAATAACTACATCTGCAAAATCGGGTGAGTTCCCGTGAAGCAGCAGGCAGGCTGAGCTCAGAAAGATGGCGCATGTGGGGACTTGCTTTGGTGCTCATTTTTTCACTATGCAGAGGAGTAGGGCAAGTGGAAGGAGTAGGCAGGGGGGCACAGAGTGAAATTGCTAACACAGAGAGACCCTGAGACTTCAGAACTAAGACTGAGTTGTTAAATGCCCATAAGGAAAAGGAACAAGCATTGTGCAGAGAGATGCTAATACATGGAGAATGACGGTAACTACTAAAAAATGCCAGGGAACGAGGATGATTGAGAAGGAGTGGGAGCCAAAGCAAGGCTAAAATTCAGGTATTGTCCTCAGGCTGATTTCTTTTGCTTGTTTTAAGTACATATATGAGAAAAGAAACCCTCTTGTTTATGTTTTTTAACCATATTTCTATTTTAACTCATTTTTTTAAACCCTATTTTTATTTTTACTCACAGCATGGTATCCCCCTTGTTTTCAGTCATCCTGCCACAGTCACAACTGTGAGCTCTAATGACCTGTGTTAGGACATATTCTGGAAGAGAGTTATGAAATTACTTATGTTTTATTTTCCTTTCTTTTTTTTAAATGCATAGTAACAATATCTGACTTTAATTATTGCAGCTGGCATTCAAAAGCCTATGGCAACACCGCAGATGAGACAGATATCGAGTGGCATAGCAAGCTGTCCTCTCTTTCTGACCAACTTCGGCATTTTTGCTGGGACACATGTATTTGGGGTTTTCATTCACCAGGACAACCCACCTTCTTCCTCCCTGGAAGAATGGCCCCAGAATACAGAAGCATCTTCATCTTCCACCAAAAAAAAAAACCACAAACAAAACAAGCAAAAAAAACCCAAAAAAACTAAAACAAAAAAACTCCTGTGGTTTTTTTTTTTTCTGCCTTTCAAAACTCAGTTTCTAATTGCTTTGTGCAGCTCAGCACATGTTTCACCAGCTAGCTGTACTGTGAGAGAGAAATTTGGAACTGGCTACACAAATACACACATGTGTACACACAAAACACAGGCGAAGCTGAACTGCACTGGAGGAGGCGTTGGATCTGTCTCTGGCTCACAGCCACAAGGGCACAATGGCAAAGCTAAAAACGATAGGACATGTGGTTTGTTAAACATCTTACTTGACTTTGCTACAAGCTGTCAGTGGCAATGTGCAGGAAAAGGAACACGTATCACAAATTCTTGAACAAATCAATGGCACAGCCTGATATGGACCAAAGGCACATTCTAGATTTATCATTTTTTCCCTAATAGTCAATTTAGGAGTATATGCATGAAGTATATGCACAAATTTGACCCAAGAACAGATAAAGGGGGAGGGTTTAGAAAAAACAGTGTAGGTGATTTAAGAGAAATGGCATATCAGACTAGTCAGAAGATCAGTGAAGCATCATTGGAGTATGAGAGGAAGGAACTTTGATGATGCTAAATATGGCAAATGCTCAGTTTGCTAAATCCTTTTGGATCCAATTTCAACATTACGGTACTTGTCATTTTTGCTTTGCAGCTTGTGGGGGAGGGGATGGGCATTTTTCAGAAAAAGTTACAATTGTCTAATTAAAAACTGCACCATACAGCTTAATGTTCTCCTAACTGCTGGATCATCAGTGTAAAATCAAGACTAAAACCTCTAGGAAATTCTCATTACACTAAATAACACAAGGAAGACTAAGTGAATGAATCTGCAATCACCATTTATAACACCTCTTTCCCTCCATGACAGGGAAAAACAAGCCAAGGGGCTCCTTTCCTACCCCTGGCTGAGGACACTGCAATCACTAGAAGTACTAAATGTATGAGATTTATATTTTCTTATCTACCTGAAAACACCTATACGCTCCGCACACTACTTCACTGAAGCAATCCATTTACATTAACACTGCCAGT
>NW_016690213.1:302522-505850 GCF_001604755.1 Lepidothrix coronata
GCTTCCGTAAGTAGGAGGGGTGAAGCTAATGGGAGTGCACGTGGGCTAAAGGGGGAGCATCCTTTGGCTCGAGAAACTGCAAACACACGCTAAGCACTTTGAAGCATTTAAAGGTATGGAAAAGCTCAATCAGTGCATCTAACATGTACAGCCCCGGTTCTGGGGTGCTGCTGACCATGTGTGGCTGACACATGTCGCCAGGGAGGTGGCTGCATTCGCCTTTGGACAAATGACCCCATCCCACACTGCTGGTTTGTAAAGCCCTTCTGGGTTTCTCCTGGTGCTGTATAAATGTAAGGTGGCACAAAAGCAAATTTCTGCATTTTACAGAACTTTATCAAAAGACAGTCACCATGTGCATGGAAACACTCAAGTACGTATCTTCTTAAGAAGAGGAAATTAAGCAGAAACGCCAGGGAAAAAATATCCCCACTCTGGCATACCTGGATATGTGAACAGGTAGGGCGAAGGTGCAGGGTAGTCCCAGAGCAGGATCCTCCTGGGCAGCACTGCCAATGCTACATCTGCCTGTGGCAGCTCATTGGAGCAGTGCTGCCTGAAACGCTCCCTCCAATTTTTCCATTCCAGGTGGATCCACTCTGAGAGCAAACCCTCCACTTGGCCCGCTGCGCCATTTGCAGTTTTTTTGTGTGTGTGTTTAATGATTCTTGACCAGTCATTTAGCCTAGGAAGTGCTGTATTGCTTCCCCCCCCTTTTTATAAACGTTGTCACCATCCGCTCAGCACATGTCATTGAATAAGAGGAACCTCCAAGGACACGGCTGTGAGGGGCAGAAGCATACTGAGATGTGCAAGCAACGTTAAATGAAAAAAAATAAAAGGAAACATTGCCAAGAAACTTGACCAAAGAGAACTGATCAGCAGAAATTGGGCCAAGTTCACAACCTGTGGAATAATCTTCCACTAAGACTGAAAAAACCCATAACCCAAAAGTGATTAAAAGAAGGATTTCAGTAATTTGTTTGGGGTGGGGGGATATGTAACAAACTAATTTAAGCTAATGTAATGTTTATAAAGTTACTTAGATAATGACACCATGTATACCATTATAATCATTAAAACACAATCTATGTGTTTTTTAAAAAAACTTAGATGATTAACACAAAATCAAGTTGATGTGAAGGAACAATTACTTTTAGAAAAAAAATCAGGAGGTCCTAATATTCTGTAGAATGAGGGAGGATGCAGCTGTATGTCGACAGCTTTCATATCCTCATTTGAATAATGTGGCCTGAATCTGTCACTTTATTCATCCTCCTTATGCTCAGTGTACTCTGCATCAACAACAAATTAAGTTGTAAATAAGAGACAATCATCACTTTTGTTTTTAAGCAGCTTCTGCATGGAGAATTTCAATGTACTGTTTCTTTTTGACAGAAAGAAAGGGATTCTACACTCTGCTTATGTAAGCACAAATATGAGGAAACCAACCGAAAAGAAACAATAAGGGAGGACTTGAGAACTGCTCCAAAATGTTCTTGGAAGTACATTTCTACTACCACAGAAATTTCCTTTTCTAATAGGATATATAATGAAAACCGTTTAATTTACTGTAATAATTATTCTTATTTTACTCTAAAATTTTAGTGTGGGTTTTTTTTTATTTTTTAATTTAGAAACATCCGCTTTCCTCATCCAGGCACAAGCAGGGTATACCTCAACTAGAAGAACAAGTGAATGAAGTCAGATGTAACCTTTATGCACCCAGAAATATTATTAATCTCTAATATGATAACACAGTACCATTTTGTGAGCAAATACAGCATTAGTAAGGAGAAAGCATGGGAAAGAGATTTTCTTACCTTTACGTCTGAGAAGTAAGTTTTCAGCATATTGGAACTTGGGTACCGGGTGTAAAAGAACATGAGCTTGGCCTTTTTCAAGTGATTCGGTGACAAGCCTTCCTGCATGTAGGATTGAATTAGTAAAGGAAAATTCTTTTCTTGAGAAACATTTTTCAGAATGTACAGACCTATGAAAGTGCCCCCTTAAATACTCTACAGTTCCCCAGACTACAGGAGAAAATATTAACAGTTAAATTGCTGTGCTGTAGGTTTCTGCAAAATAGGTAAATGTGGGACGAGAGGTCACGTAACTTAAACCCTGTATTTCCTATCAATTTAGGTGCTGGGTCTCAGGGATCTTGCAAGTTTACGGATTGTGTACCATATGTATGTTCACTTGTTGCTACGGAAACAAATGCAGGAAGCATGTGCCGCAGAAAACTTATCGGAAGCTTTTTTCTCTCTCTTCTTTGCCATGCCAGTTAAAGTTTCTTTTTCTCTCAGTGTTGTGCTACTTGCACACAATAAAGCCAATGCATGTCAGACAATCAGAGGCACTTCATGATTTCGAGCAGTTTTATACAGGTAGCACATTTCACCTGTTTCATTCGCATCAATAAATTTTAACATCTTGAGTAGCTCCCTCTAATCCTGCTGTTGCTTTGCTTCAGTGGTTGCCTTGCAAATCAAAGTGAAACCTGTGATAGGCAGAGCCCCTCGGCTGCTGAATGCCCCCACCACAAATTTGTCACCTCCTGATTTACACAGTTAACTCCTTGGAGAACAAAGCCGTATTTGGGGCTAACCAATCAATACATGTGGGCTAGCAAATCAATAAATGGCCACTTACCCTATAAGGCAGCCTATTTATCCTGGAAACATCATTACCTTTTAGATCTGTAAACAGAAGCAACTAAAAGAGTTCCCAAGGGAATGTGAAGCTAACCATAACAATCTCGGCTTGCTGATTTTTCTCCCCGCTTCTTGGCTCTCTTTTGTGAACTGTGTGCTAGGACAGCTCTGGTCACATCTGTGCCGCAGGCTGGCCCTGCCATTTCCTCAGCAAATTAATGGCTTTATAATTTATCAGAAATGAAGATGCACGTGGAGAAAATCAATGTGGTCCCCACAAGGTCAATTAAGGGTTCTTCCCAGAAGCTTCTCTAAGGACTGTTTCTCCTAAACACAATTGTTGAAAAATTCACTCAGTTCACACCTTACAGTGGGGGGGAAGGTCAACCAAGTTGACAGATGCGCTGCAGCCAAGGTGCCTCTTCTGCCTTACAGCCGGGTGCACGTCAGCACAGAACATCTCACTCTCCAAGCCTCGAGATGGGAAACCCAGACTAATTTTTATCAGCAGGCTACTGTTGATTAGCTAGGCTTTTTCGGCAGAATTCCCTTTTCTCTAATTCCTGAAATCTGCTGAAACCCTCTCCCTTCATTTCAGTTACAAGGTTCATTTTTTTAGATTATAAAAATGTAACATTTAAAAAAAAAAAACCATTGACAATATTAGTTTAAAAACCTCTTATTATCTGGAAGTACATGGAAAACGGCTCAGCTGAACTTGCATTTTGTTTTAGATGCTTAATGATTACAAAGAAGATAATTTATGACTGACATACTTCTTGTGCCAAGAGAAGAGTTGAAAGAACCTCCAGTTACCTCCATTAGACTGATAGAGAAGTCTAAAAGAGCATTACACTCTGCAGTGCCATCTGTCAAAATACGTAAGTGAAATAATAGTAGCAAGCTGTCACCTATTGCTTAGTGATAAGAGTTTTAGACAAATCAAAACTTCTGTGCCAGAAATCCGTTTTGTTATGTGATCCTTTCAGGAAACTGGGGGTCCAAAAGGGAACTCCAACAGGAGAGAAAAAAAGTAATCTTGAGTCTCCTTAATTTGCAATTCCTCTGACGCTGACAACATGTTAATATCGGGTTTGGTGTATATTCTCTTTCAAAGTAAGCTCAAAGATGGACTTAAACTTCAAAAAAACCCTCTCATATTTGCTGGATTTAAGCATATTAGACAGTTGTCTAAGCATTTGGATTCCTTCTGCATTTAGGATTTTTAAATATTTTCTGCTCTAATGCCAGAGGATATTGATATTGAATGAAACATGTATTAAAAGATGCTCTGAGACTCAAATTCCCAGAAATCCATTTTTTATTAAAATTATACTTGTTCTTAAGCACTTGGCAGCCTTAAAGCAATATCAAATATGCAACAAATCTGTATATCTTGATCCTAAGGTTAACGCTTTACTGTGATAAAAGATATGATCTGTAATAATATAGCAAAAAATAGTTAATGACAGACTTAAGAGCTAAGAATTAGATAACCCTTTGCTATTTCAGAAAAAAAACTGAACTGACCAATTGCTTAATTTCCTTTTTAAGTGCTTGGGCTGAAAAGCAACTGTTCTTCCAAGAAAGCACTAGCTGTTTCCAGGATACTTACACACGCACAATGACTCATGATGAAATAGATTCAGTAAACATACAGCTGTACCGAACACGAGCTAAGCCCCATTCAAGGCCAGGAAAGAAAACGAGCACAAATAAATATTAAGGAGGTAAAGGGAGGAGGGGTGCCGAATGGAACGCAAACAAGCTCTGTCCCAGCAGCTCGTGTGGCTTGCCTCAATTCTCTTAGCTATAGCTTTGTGAAGACAGATGACATTCAATTCTATGGGTAATGCAAAATAGACAATAACTGCTGAAACTTGAGCCAGCTGCCAGGTGTAAAAAAAAAAAAAAAAAAAAAAAAAAAAAAAGGAAAGAAAAAAAAAGGACAGAAAGAAAAGATGATAAATCCATAAATTAATGAAAGACATCTGCTCGGGAACATAAAAGATCAGAGGAACAGTGTACTGCAGCTGAACCTAAAGCGGTGTTCAAACAACCTGAGAGTCTCAGTGTTGTGCATTTACACAGCACAACGTTGCCTCACCTATCGCAGCAGCAGCAGAAAAATGGCTAAGCCCTAAGAAATAGGAAGTGGAAGACTGGGAACAAAACATATGGGGACAAAATCTATACAAGCTCATGCGTGTTTTAACTGGAGAAGCACAGGGGTGGCACTGCACAGCATTTGATTCATTTGCACTTCAATCCTCCCAGGTAATGCTCCTCTTTTGTAAAAATATTTTTCAGTGGAGATGATCTTTCGCTTCTGTTACTCTCAGCCTGAGCCCCCGCAAATGCTCTAACAGGCTTTTCTAGCCCACGCGTGTATTGAGCTGAAGGGAAAAGGGGTAAGAATAGGCTGTATCAGTTAAAAAATCTGCACTAGCAAATCCAAGCTGCTCCTTAAGTTACACCTCAGGTACTTTTAATCATCAAAGCTCCAAATAGCTGCATCTCTGAGCATCTTCAAGACCCTCGGAAGAACAGACTGGCTGGAAACCATTTGTTCATCACACAGGTTTTATCAACAGCACAGAGTTATCCAGCTTGCTGTACAATCGCTCCTTTTTTAAAAAAAAAGTTTAATTAGTTTAATTCTAGTCAGATGCAATAACTCCTCATTTCAAAATGTTGTAATTCACTGATTACAGCTTTGACATATTGGGACTGTGAAAGTTACTCCAATTGGATTGGAATTCTGCTTAAAAATAAATAAAACTGTAGAAAGGTGCACTAATGTTTCAAAGCCCTCCTGCCAGGGAGAGCATGCTAAAGTTCTTCACCTTTACAGATGTCTTAACAGCACACAAACTACTGTTGTGCTTCAATTTAGATCTATGCAAATGTTTTGGGATTGAACAAGGCTATTTTTCTTGAGATGCAAAGAGGATGCATGACAAAGGAAGACCATACAGAAAAACAATTCGCTGTCTGTTTCTTTTGGAATTTGAATAAAACTTAATATTTGATTAAACAGATTAGTTTGCAAAGATACAGACTGCATTCATGACCAAGATGGGAATTCAGGCTGCAGGTGCATCTTATCTTGTTTAGCAACATACACAAACATTAACCATTTTCTTCTGCAATTCAGCAAAGAAAGATCAGATACATTTTACAGGCATTATTATAAAAAAAAAAAAAAAAGAATAAATCCCAAGAAAACAAAAACCAGGCTAGTTCAGTGTTTAACTTACTACTAAAACCTGAACTTGGCTCTATCTGCTAGTCTTCTGTTCTCATCCTGGCTGCATTGTCCAGGAAAACAGATGTTGCTTTCTGTGGGGAAGAAAGATCTGCTTCTTTCAAGAAATTTGTTGCCTATATGTGCACATTCATCCATGTAAAACAAAAGCGACCACAAACCAACCAACCTCCACACCATGCCTTTCCCTAGAAACTGTAAGCTACCTGGACAAATGAGCTGCTGCTAGGAAAAAACATCCATCCCCACAGCAGAGTAGACTATGGTGCACGTGTAGAGATGTTATTTAATAAATCTGTTTGTCCCAACACGTCTGTATCTAAACCCAGAACAAACTGCACCTTGCAACAGCATCTAGGTGGGAAAGTCAGTGTGTTTTCCCAATGGCAGGGAAAGAAGCAGGGTAATAAAAGAGAAAAGTTATCACTGTAGCACTGAGCATTTCCCCTGGCTATATCTTGAAGCAGCAGGGGACTCTTGCACCCCTGTTTCAGCAGAAGCAGCAAGCTCCATTAGCAAGTACCAGTGAGAAGAAGCAGGAGAAAGGGGGAGAGATGGCAAGAGTGGGGGAGATGTGCTCCACGGGTGGCGAGGATCAAGTGCAAGCCCTAGAACTACTCCTAGTTCACACGCTTGGCATGTTTCATGACTCCTCACTCCTCTCCCAGGATGGGAGAACTATTTTTATACAAAAACAATTTGTATGTCACTGTCCTGTTTAGTAGAAATTAAGTGCCCCGGCCTGAGTCTTGCCCTCAGCTGCCACTCCTGTTGACCTCAGGACTGCTTTCCAAGCACTGCAGCTTGCATTTCAATATACAGATTTTGGTTTTGGAACTGCAAAAGTAATTGGCACTAACTCTGAGTGATGCTGGAGTTAGACAGACTCCTCTATTTTGCTGTAAAATGTAAATGGTGAGGAGATTTCCTTGCTACCAGTGCTCAACAAGATCCTCTTTTGGTAAAGAGGTGCCTCAAACATCACGTCCACTACCAGCTGGCTCTCGAAAACACCAACACCTTAGGAAGGTGCTTTCAACTATAGAACACTTTTCCCTATAGAAATGGGCCCACTCACACAGGTCAGACAGCAGCAATCTGGACTCAGACTTGACCTAAGTTACATCAAAGACCGGTGGTAATGGGCTTTGGACCTGCAGCGCCTGCCTTGTCCCAGTGGTGCCCACTACCATGGGAGGGATGGAAAGTCCAGGTAACCAGCAGGTCTAGAGCCCTGACAGGACCCTTCTGAGGATTTAACATGTCTACAGAAAATGTGGTTAAAATAAGCTAAAACCACCAGAGTTATTAATCACCTAGAAGATAACCAGTGAAGAAGCACAGCCTCGGGCAGCTGCCTTCACATGATACCCCTCAAAAGAGGACAAGTTCCTCAGCATTGCTACCATTACTCAGGTAGGGGCACAGGTATTCAATTGCAATTACTTTCATCATCTTGGGAATGAAATTAGATGCATCTGAGGCTCTGTATTTGTGCTGTTGCCTTCTGCTGGGGTCTTAGAGCTGTAAAAGTTATCAATCTACCCTTCATGCAAAATCCTCAACTTTAACATTGGGCACACATGGTATTTTATTCGCTTTCAATACATCTGTACTTTGATAAAAAACCTTTTGACCAAAAAGAACATTAGGGCAAAAGATGGAAAGCCTGGGAGGTGTTAGAGCTAAAAGAGAAAAAAAAAAAAAATCTAGTACTAGTTTCCAGGAAAAAAACCTAAAAGATTATTACTATGTCTGGATATGCCTAAATAAAGGCAGAGATGGATTTTTTTTCCCTCACTAAAGCCTGCTATTGAGCTAAAAAGAGAGATTTTATTATCATCTTTTTTTTTTTTAAGGAAGGGAAGTGTCCTGTAAATTTAATACAGCTGAAGTTTTATATTTAATTGTTCTCTCTAGCTTTCCAAAATAATTTGCTTTGTGTATCTTAGGACAAAAGATTTCTGTGTATGGCTGAACAGAGGTTAATCATGCATAGCAGGCAGCTGCACACGGGCTGAGTAACAGACCTCTGGGTGGGGGAAAGAACTTGATGCAGCCTGAATATATCAGTACCTGTGTCTTTTGTGCTTCATTTCCCTTATGCACTTCAGAGCTGAAGTCTCAGCAACAACCGGACTGTGGCTCTCTGAGAGCCCCAGCCATGACACCATTAACACGGGTCGTGTGTTGGCCTGGCACAGGAGGGAAAAGAGGCAGCCCTGGCTGGAATGGTTTTTGGACGAGGGCGATGCCCCCTTTATCACCTCCCTGCCTGGGGAAGGATCTGCCAGCCCAGGGAAACCCACTGGCACCCAGGCTGTGGGCTTGGCTGTCTTCCTGACCCCACAGGGCAGACTAAAAGGCTGGGGGAGGGCCAGAGGCTTTTTTACATGAACACCATTGCTGAAAGAGTGCTGTCAGTCAATACCACACGTTTTATTTGGCCCCATCAAGCCCCCTGCCTTCACCCCATAAGCACCCCACTCCTGCAGCACCCAGGGAAAGCCCTGTGGCGCCAGCACGGCCCCTCATCCTCTCCCACCAGCCACCACCAGGTTATCGCTCATCTTTTGAAAAGGATATTGCACTTCCCGAGTAGGGCGAGATTTCGGACATGTCTTGGAGGTCGCCACACTCGGACTTTATAAGGGATAAGGAGAGGCCCTCAGCAGCACTGGGGGGGTGGGCCGGCGAGCAGGGGTGGTGGTTCATGTGGTGCGACGACATCTTGGTCCTCAGGCTGGTGGTCTCCCGGGTCAGGTCAAGGGATTCAGGGGAGGCGCGCTCTTTCCCCGGGAAGGAGGCCGATGGGGCACCCAGGGGACTCTGGAAGGGGTAGGCCATGAGGGGCAGCGGGAAGGGGTGGCGGAAGGAGGAGGTGGAGAAGCCGGCAGTGGCCGAGAGCGGGGACTGGTGCAGGGAGGCGTGGTGGCCACCAGCCGGTGGGGCCGAGGCGGATTGGTCAGAGGAGTTTTTGCGGACAACAAGGGGCAGTGCCTCGGTCTGGTCGGTGGCGCCAGGCATGGGGACGCTGCCGAAGGTGTCAAGGGGGTTGGGAATGATGACATCCCCAAAGCACTGCAGGCGCTGGTTGGCCGTATGAAAGTTGTGGTTCTCCCCGTTGACGGCAAACCTTGCCTGTGGGATCTGGAGAGGTGGGAAGACCTGAGGAAGCTGGCGGGAGGGTTTGGATGAGAAAACTTTGACCACTGTGTCCACAACTTGAGACATGGCAGTGTTCAGCTCCTGCTTCAGTGTCTCGGCCAAGTGTTTGCCTTCAGGGTGGAAGGCATTTGGCCCTTGCTCCTTCTCCTTAGGACCTTCTCTTTTCGGCTTGTTCTCCGCTACCTCTTGCTCCCGGATGAGGGCCCGCGCCCGGTCAATGAACTGCCCTGGGTCCAGCTCACACATCTCATTGTCCGACCTGCTGACAGAGTCGCCGGCCCTCGCATCCATGGTTTCAGAGCGCATGCTGTCTTCAGACAGGTTGCCATCTTCATCATTTTCGGAGTCAGTGCTGTCGTAGATCTGGTAGAACTTCTCCTGCAGCTGGCGCAGCTGCTTCTGCATGTCCTCCAGCTGCTGCTTCAGCTGTCTGCGCTCCTCTCGCTTCTGCTCTTTCCTCGCTGAAACCAGCTGCTGGAAACTCTGCTGCTGCTGTTGTGGTAGCTTTTGCTTGCGTTTGTTTTCTCTGTAACTTTCTCGAGGACTGACGGACTGCGGAGCTATTTCTCTTTCATTTTCATTGCCCCTTAATGCCACGCTGGGGGAATGGCTCATACCCCGAATTATATTCTCAACCCGGGCGCGTTTAGCTCTCAGGTGCTCGTCGCATAACCGATCCACATCAAACTGGCTCATAGTTGGCCTGCCAAAAGGGGAAAGACACTCTTGGGGGCTGTCTCTTGAAGAGTTGCTGCATACATCCTCCTGATGTACTTCTGAGCCTGTACTAGAGAGACCGCT
Organism: Lepidothrix coronata; assembly: GCF_001604755.1. Lineage (NCBI taxonomy): Eukaryota > Metazoa > Chordata > Aves > Passeriformes > Pipridae > Lepidothrix > Lepidothrix coronata. The sequence goes on from NW_016690213.1 coordinate 312,417, forward strand.
GGCTTGGAAACTGGGCTCCGTGCCACCATTTTTGTTCATGTTATTTTTCAACAGCTGGGAAATTATGGTTGCTCCTGGAAAAGGCATCATGGCATCTTCATATGAGTTCGCCCTCTTCAGCAGCTTGCGGAGTACATTTGACTTTTCCCCATCTGCATGCTGCACCACTGAATACTCGACATCCTGCTCTGAACCTTGGGGATTCATGGCACTAAAAAACGTTGCTCTTGCCTTTGCAAAAAATGCAGATGCTGTCCCTACCGTCCTTTTCACTCCAATGTCAACTCTTCTTCTCTTGGTTTGCCTGCTTAAGAGGGCTGTGCTGTCATGGTCAGGCATCACTGGACTGTTATTGTGCCATCTTCAAAAGCTTGTCAGCTGGGCTCAGCTCAAGAATCCTGGGACCCTGGCCAACAGAACAAAAGGACTGATGAATCATTTTCTTTAAATTTCTCCAAATTTCCTGACCTCAATCCTGAATAAAATGCAAAATGCATAGGCTCTGGGATTTATGGCACATTACAATTATTGCAATTTATTATGCACTCTGCTTGAAATGAAACATTTTTAAATATTTCTGCTCCACTGGTTTAAGATGGATTAAGATTTAAAAAAGCAAAAACTGCTTAAGCACCAGTAATATGATTCTCTTGCACAAATGCCTAAAATGATACTGTTTATCTTCAGAAGAAAGAGTAGATTAGAAGAACACAGCCTCTGACAACCAATTGATTAAATTTAGGGCATTGAGATACATGTTACAAAAGAAGATGAAAGTATTCCTTATTTAAGATTTATTGTTAAAACAAGAAATTGTATAAAATTTGGATTAAAAATTCAATTGCAATGTAAAAATGCAATTGTAGTTTTTAAAGAGAGATAAAACTGATATATTGTTTTAACATTCAAAGGTTAAAACAACAACTTTCATACAATTGTAGGTAAGGTGGTAGATGTGTATGTGAAAGGCAAAGAAATCATAGACGCATTCAGGCTTACACTGGGGGGAAAACCTCTCTTAAATCATTTATTCAGCAAAACCAAAATGCATTAAAATATGATATGGTCAGGATTATAGTATTTATAGAGATGTGATCGAGTAAAGGCCAAAATGTATTTTGTTAACACAGCCTCATATGTACCAGTGACTAGCCACGACAGTGTTTTGAATTCCCCATCCATTCCTTCCCTTTTTGCAACTCTCCAAGCAAACTCCGCTACGAAAGGCTGAATATTCTGTATTTCATACATTAAAATACACGATGTCAAATTTTTTGCATAGCAGAAACAAGGCATGTTCAGTGTCACATCTCTCTGCTTTAGAAAAATCTCCAAGAACAATATCTGAAATGCCCAGTGAAGCCCTTCTTACATGTAGCATTTTGAATACACAGAATCTTATTTCCTGTGACACGCAGAAAAGATGAGAAAAAATACGGGAAGATGAAAGAAATAACATCAATCAGCTGCGTGAGAAAGGAAGATACCTTCTCTTTATATGAACTCTCATTGTTTCCCAGGAACACAGCATAAAAAGATAACACACTTCCTTGCATTTTGTAAAAGGCTCTTGACATAATTTGTGACTTATTAACTAGTGATGCTAAACTCACATCGCACATAAAGCATTAGACACTTTTTCCTGTTTCTTACAATTTAACAGTGATGAAAATTAAAATATTTTTCATGCAACGCTTATCTAATATTAAACTTTACATTTGCTTAACAGAGCACAGTCTTCACAATAACAGGGTATATTGCCAAAGGCAGCATGCAGACTTTTTGGAATTGCTCCCATCTCTTTCGGTTCACCTGTAAAAACATCTACGTGCTCCCTAGGACTGCATCTGTGGCTAGTTTTAAAGAATGACTATCCATGCAAATAGGCATAATTTCAGCATGAAATAATCTGTAAAATCAAGACAGTAGTCAATGCTTAGTTTGCAACCAGGACAAAAAAAAAAAAGCTTCTAATACTTAGAAACATGACATTTATTCTGCAGCCTTTGCCCATGTATTCTGGATGTACTAAAAGAATTTTCAGAGATTTGGTGTCAGACAGTTATGCAAGGGACATACTGTTTGTTTAAATTACTGTTCCTTGCATACAGGAGAGAAAAAAAATGATAAAAAATATATTAAAAACCAAAAATGTAATGAATTCAAATGGGGAATCCAGAGCCTTACACTGTTATCCGATCACTGCCTTCAGAGATCTTTCCTTATCAAGAAGTACAATAAGCAAGTTAAGTTTGGCTACCTCACGATAATGATAAAATAACAAGGACTTCTGTTGCAGGGGCCCAATTCTGCCACCTGCACACCAGGGAGCATCCCACCCTGCAAGCAACTCCCCTGGAGTCCAGGGGGACAAAAATCCTGTTATGTGCAAGGGGTAGGGTCAGGCCCTGCTTAGTAGCATGTGCTGTAAAAGACTGCCTCCCGCTTTCTCTCAATTGACGCAAATGCAGTTTTTCAAGGGGCAGAATCAGGCTCTTACAATTAGAACTTTATCTAAAAAAAAAATAAAATAAAATGAGGAGTTGGGATTTCAGAAGGGTTGTTTTTCTAAAGAACTGGCCAAGTGCTCAGAGGGTGGAAAGGGATGACCATCACCAGGGCTTTTATGTAGGCGACACTGGCACAGAATAAACTGGGGTCAAGGTTGACCTTTCAGTCTAATGGTGTTCATTTGAAACTGGTCTAAACTAATTGAAAGATAACCCAAAGAGCTCCTGCTTACTGCACATAAGATATTCTAAAGCCATCCACCACAAAGATACTACTTGCCAATATGAAAAAAAACAAACCAGAAACAAAACCCACCAATACCGAAAACCTTCACGCTTTTCCTTCCTTTTCTGTAGTCAAGCTATGCTTGATTGAGAGCCAGCAATACATTCCTAGACTCACACCAAAAACCTCATGACAGGTTTCAAGTTTTGCATGTTTCCCAGAAAATTCGAGGTGCCTGACCACTGTTTCCCTCTCTCTTGCCCAATCCCAACCAAGGACACACATGGGGAGGGCTTGCTGTACCCTTGAGTCAGCAGCTCAGGAAACAGGCTGTCCTGAACCAGGTTGGAAGGTCATTGCCATGCATCCTTCCTCCCCAGTGTCCATTTCCCTCTCCCCAAGCCCCTGTACCAGCCACTGTTCACCAGCCCATTCCTGCCACTGCAAACATGCGGCAGGAGGTGTTCCAGAGCGATGTCCTCTCCTTCCCTCGATGGAAGCTGAAAGCATCAGAGTTATCGTACACTTAACCTGGGTATTAAGCAACATCTCCCATTTGCCCTGGTGTTATCCTGAGCCTACAGACTGCCAGCTTTAAGGCTTACGTGCCTTTCAGCTTAAATATGAGAAATAGTTCTACTTCAGCCCAACAAAACAGAATGGGTATTGAACGGTCAGTTAATATTTCAGTCTCGGAGGACCAAAACCAATTCGCACTCAAGGGAAGTGGAATGGCATGTACAGCGGGATGCAAAATCCCAGCCACGACAGGCAGACTTCAAGACTGATTAGATTAGAACTGAATAAATAAGGAACTCTTGGGAAGGGGGGGAAATAATTAGGAAGTGTGTGTCCTTTATGTAGTACCAGTACTTTGGCTGCACGTTTGTCTCAAAACTATATTTCATACATCTAATGTCTGTGTGCAGCTATCCAGAAAAATATGTTAGTAAGATAGCTTAGGTTGTCAAGATCTGTGTAGAAATATTCAGAAGCGCCACACATTTCTTTCTGAGTTACATAGTTTTAAATTTTTGAAGGTTAAATTTGGTTTATACATCACTTTTGATTCTCCTTGCATGCCAAGTGTAGTTTATGTTAAATTTACGGGACACATCTCCAACCTCAACTCGCACGGTGTGGCTTTCTCAGAAACTGAACATTTTCCATGCCCATGTAATTAAAAATCATACCAAGGGCCTCAGCACTTTCTATGTCCATCCATAAACATAACAATAGTATTTTATTTACAAATTTAAGGAGATATGATTACAATGTAGCTATGAATAACCTCTTAACAGCACAGCAGCTACAGACATGGGTTTATTTCAGATCCATTTGATATGCATTGACATTTTAAATGGAAACATTAATTTCTAGGTCTCCAAGAGTTACTCTTACCAAACCTTTGGCTAGAACAGTCCTTAAAAAGGAGTATGATGTCAGGTAATTCACTGCACTCACTACAAATAAATCAATTTCTGTAATCAATTTTGTTAACTCATCTTGATCTACAAAGACGATGATCATTTTCTCCTAGATTAATTCATACACCTGTGAGATGCAAAGGAGATGTAAATTCAAATTCACCCTTGTCAGACACTTTGAAGACCCCTAGCCTAACCTAAACAGCCATTAAATACACAGCAACAAAGTGCTAAACTTGACAGATATGCATGGACGAATTCAAGGAGATATCAGTTTCTAGAGCTGAAACCGTTCCTATCTTTTCACAAGCTGACTACTCTGTTTGGTCCAGCATCTGCCTGCTTCGTGTCAGCCCATTATGCGAATACCACACAAGAAATTCAACATGCTTCTGCTAATAGAAATATTTAGATCTTTCACTCTAACGCGGTACATGGGGTATGGCTTTGCCAGAATCAGTCAAGAAGCGCAGGATGAAAATTACTCCAGTCAACAGCATTTCATGCACAAAACCACAGCTAAAATTTGAAGAACAGATGACATCTATTCAGCATAGATCTGTTCAGTGCTAAAATCACGTCAGCCACTAATGAGAAAGTACTACCTTTTTGTACAGCTCAGACACAAGTTTTCTTGGGGAAATGGTTATCCAACTCCCTTAGCTGAGATGTCTAATCAAAGAATCTGAAACAAGGCAGCAACAATGAGCAACTATTTGTGCAGTAGTAGCTACTTTATTAGGATTTCTCCACAAGAAGAGGAAGCAGCAAAAATTAGACCTTGATTTACTTCAAAATTATGCTGCCTGCTCTTTAGCCTTAAAGAAGAAAGCAGTCCTTGTCTTATGAACTTGGTGACACCCAGGGCCCAATCCAACAAGGTATTCAGCAATTCCTGTGAATTCGAAACATCGCAATTCCCATCAACTACAGAGCTCGCTAACAGGAGGGATTCAGTATCTCACTAGTTCAGGCCTTTATTTTAGGGAGATACAGGGCCCTCCATCACGCAGCCGTGCTCGGCACTGCTTGACAAAACAGATTTTTTGAATGAGAAAAAGAAATCAAGCTGCTCAAACTAGAAAACTGAAAACATTTTCCTCCTCTCAAGCCAGTTTGATCCTTGTTATTTCACTGATCGTCAAGAAAATAACTCACATGGCCTCTGTGTAGAGACAATACTGAAACATTCTCAAGATTCCTACTACAAATTCAGCCCAAGTTTTTCAAGATATTATTTTTTCCATGCTACACAATGTCGTTAAATCACAGATCTTGAGTTACTTAATTTAGCAGTTAGGCTGCACTTCGAGTCAGAATAAATCACTATTTAGAAACTACAAATTGCAGGATTTACAATTCTGCCCTGAATCAAATTAAACTTTTCAATTTCAAAATGTGTCCATTCTTATGAATACCTTAATTTATCAACTGAACATAAAATAGATGAATTATATAAACTGAGAGGCCTCAGAGTTCAACGGGCAGGGAAGTTAACAGTATACATGGACAGTGCCATTCAGCGAATGCAAGATACTTTACAAAAATAGGGAGTTGTTAGTGGAAAGTATATACATTGTATGTTTTATCACAGTTTAACTCCTGAAATGTTGATACTCTGTCTACCCTTGAGTATTAATAAACATTTCACAGTATGTGATATTGCTGCTAAAGGTAAGCTCTGGACAAAAAGCAGATAAAATAAATGCTAAATGAGCTGCAGCAATCGTAAACTTTATGTGATTGATGGCAACTCACGGAAAAACTGCGAGAAGAAGACATAAGGGATATGTGCCACATGCAAATCTACGGGCAAGGAAACTGCCTCCGTATAATTCATCCTGCATACTGCCAAACCTCTACAGGCAATGGAAGTGACAAATAATCTGAGCTTTTACACCTCGCGGTGACACAGACGTGTTTTTGTACCCTATGTTCAACAACACAGGACCTTCTGCCACCAAGCAATGGCCCCGGACGCGTGGACGCCTTCCACGTGCTCCCCACCCGTCCCCAGACCCGGATGAGGGGTTTGGGGTGACACTGGCCACGCAGCCAGAAACACCATGGGGTTTGCTGAGCACTCGGGACCTGTGGGAAACTAACGGGTTTCCAAAGCTCGTGCTGGCAACTTTTACCCGACATTCAAGGGCACCTCTAGTCTGCAGCCGTGTCTGCCAGCCCTGACTGACATCCCCTACTTTGTCAAAGGCATTAAGTTAATACCCCCCGTACCTGCCCTTCCGAGGACAGGGCACAAACACGCGGACGCGACGGTGGCCCCTCCGGGAGCTCCATCCCACCTCGGCCGCGCCTCCCGCGTCCGCCTGCGGACACACTGATTCCCGACCCGCTTCCCGCGGCTGACCCCGTCACCCAGGCTTTCTCCGGCACAGGGAGGAGGCGGCGGCCGGGACCCCCCGCGTCCCGCTCCGCAGCCGCCCCGCTCGGCGCGCACCTGCCCCGCCGCCCCTGCGGGCAGCGCCACGCACCTGCCCGCGCCCCCCGCACCCCCTCCCCGGCCCTGCGGCCCTGCCCTGCCCCGCCAGACGCCGCGCAGCGACCGCGGGGGGTACGCCCAACTTTCTCCCTCTCTGCAAAGAGATGAGGGCCCCGGGGCGGCCCCGCTCCGCCCCCGCGGAGCGGCCGGTGCCGGAGAGTCGTGCCCCGTACGCCCGTCGGGCCGCCCGCTCCTGTCGGGCCCCGCGTTCTCAGCGCCCCCCCCATCCCGGGCCGCGCGCCCCCAGCGCAGCCCTGCGCGCCCCCTCCGCGCAGGCCCCACGCCCCCCCCAGCACCGCTCCCTCCTGCGCTTTAACTCCGTGCAAACACATGGCAAAGTGCGCCGGGTCACTCAGCCGCTAAACAGAAAATCGAAAAAGCCAAGAAAGATCTCCATCAACGGCTAAGAAAGAATTAAATCCCCCCCGGAGGAAAAAAATCAACAAACAACAACCAAACAAACAGAAAGTACCAATAATCCTAATCTTTTCCCAGATCAAGGCTCTTATCCCGCGACTTGCATTTGATCTCTTCTCATGTGCTCGCTACCTACCACTCAAATCCCATTTTCTATACATTTCCACGATTCGCAGCTCGTCCCACTCTTGGAAATGAAAAAGTAATTGCAAGGCTAAGAAGAGTAAGAATAAAAAGTCCCTGTCCTTCCCGACTTGGGTTAAAAAGGAGAAGTAGCGACATGCAAATGACAGGCAAATTGGAAGAGACAAAAAGCAAGGCAGCTATAATAAACAGGACAAAGAGGAGGCTCGGAGGAGCGGAGCAGGAGTTTAAAGCGGGGATGGGGAACTTCGGCGGGGACGGGAGGAGGAGGAAGCTCGGAACAACAAAAAGAAGCCAAATACTCGCTGCTTTTTCCGTCCCCTCAAAACTGCCCTCCAACCCACGGAATAAAATAAAGAGCGGTCCACAAAAGGTGGCAGCGGGAGAGCGAAGGAGAAGGGGGGAGGATCACCTAACAACGAGCAGGTCACTTACTCTTCAGCCCTGGGCAGGCTACGGTGAGCGCTCCATCGGGCTCCTTACCGCTCACAAATCCTTACCGCTTTATCTACCGGGGAATTAAAACTACTCAGCTAATAAAGTCACTGCAAATTTGCCCCCTGGAAAAAGAAGCACAGGTTTGATAACGGTGATCAGTATTTTGTTGGGGATTTCATCACCCCCACACCCTCCCCCCATTCCCCCGGACCATTTAGAGCAGCCCAAGCAAGTGCGAATTAAAAAAAAAAAAAAAAAAAAAAAAAAAAAAAAAAAAAAAAAAAAAAAAAGAAAGACCTGAAAAGGCCGAGAAAGCGGGGAGGGACGGAGGGGGCGCGAAGGGGGAGCGGGTACTTACTCCGTGCAAAGGCGACGAAATTGAGCCTCGCTTTTTTTTTTGCCGGTGGAAAGACAGAAAGGGCGACACGCACACGCACATGCACACACACACCACCCGCGCCCCGCACACGCACACACGCACACGCGGACACGCGCGCGCAGCCGGCGAGCCCCGCCGCTGATGAATATGATAATCGGGCGAGGGAGGGCGAGTGAGTGCGGGCGGGAGTGAGTGCGGGCGGGCGGGCAGCGGCCGCGGGGCTGCGGGCGCGGAGCGCAGCGGAGCGGCGGGCGCGGAGCGGGGGCGGCGGGAGCGGTGCGGGGCAGGGCTGGGCTGGGCTGGGCTGGGCTGGCCGAGCCGAGCAGCGCTCCGCACCGCCACAAGATTTACTTTAAGACACAGCTGAAGGAAACAGGAAGACTAGACGTCACACTCGGAGTGACGTGGGCCCGGCCCGGCGCCCAATCGGGAGGCTCCTTGGGACGGACGGGGGGGACGGGGAGAACTTGGCAGGAGCGGGGAGAGAGGAGAGGGGAGCGCGGGGGGGTTGGGGTCGCCCCGCCCCGCCCCCGCGGGAAGGTGGCGGCGGCCGCGCACCTGCAGCGGGCACGGACGGACGGACGGACGGACGGATGGACGCGGGGCTGGAGCGCCGGCAGGAGCGGCCCGACGGGGCGCCCCCCCTCACCTCCACCGTGCACGGACAAGGGACGGAGAACATCCGCCCCGCATGGAGGGGGGTGGGTGAGAAACTTTAGGAAAATCACCCCCGCGTGAGCGAGGGGTGCTCTGCGGTGCCCCATGCGGTAAAGTTTTCCGTGCGGGGAGACTTCCGCAGATGCGTGCCGAGGCCCCAGGGTGCGCCTGTTTCACGGTTTTAAGCATCGTGCGATGGAGCAAACCCTCGTTCGCGGGTGCTGCCCCCCGACGCGGGTCACAAACTTTAGGAGAATTGGGCCCATGGCCGCCCACCCCCCAACTCGCCGTCCCTCGCCGCCGTGCGTCGCGGGGCTGTCAGCGGGAGCCGCGCGGGCACTTCCCACGTGGGAGGCAGGAAATAAAGACGAAATCGAGCATCAGGTTGCGGCGCGTGAAACAACCGGCGATGCTGGGACACGGGTGTTTAGTGCTGTCGGCCACAGCCCCCTGCGCAGCACGCACCAAGTTTCGCTCAACTTAAACCCATCCTAGCGCGCTCCCGGCCGGCTCCGGCTGGAAAGCTTTGGGGGGAAAAAAATTTGAGAGATAAAAAGTGGATCTTCCCGACAGGTCGGGGCTGCGATCCAGACCGAAGTTTGCCGGGCGCGCGTTGTCCCGCCGTGAGCGCGGGTTTCAGAGGTGCAGGGCAGGGAGCACCCGTACCCCCGCCCCGGCTGCCGCGGAGAGTTGCGCGGTCGCTGCCGGCGGGGAGGCGAGGCTGCACGATGGGAAACAGCCTCAAGCTCGCGGACGGCCGGGCAATACACCAGAGAGAGGGAATAACGCCCTGCGGAGGGCCGGGCGGCAGCGGACTGCTGCAGGGCGCTCGGCGGCAGGTAAGGACGGCGCTGCCTCTCCGGGCCCGTCCGCCCGCCCCTCGGGGCGGCCGTCGTGCGCGGCGCCCGAGCCGGCGGGAGAGGGACTCCCGCGTGGAGGGAAGAGCCCCAATGGGATGAGGACAGGCAGGGCAGGCGCGGGCGGCCCCTGTCAAAACTTGAGCCGCCACTCTGTGCCAGCGGCGAGGGGCCGGGCCGCGCCTCGCCCCCTGCGCACCCTGCTGCTGCTGGCGCGGGCAGCTGCTCCGCTTGTCTCAGCTTCCACTGTGGGGATCTCTCTCCCTATTGGAGAGCCTAGGAGAGTCGCGGCGCCGACCTCCGCGCGTGGGTGCGGACAGCAGGGCGCGCTGAGAGGGTTGCCCTGCGCGGCAAAAGTTTGGGAGCTGGCCTGGTCAGCAAACCCGCCCCCCGGTGCCAGACCTGCCCTGCCTGCGGTGGCGAAACGCGTGTCTCCCTGCGGCGGCCGTTCTCCCCGCTGCTCCGCGGCGGGGAGCGGGGTCACTAACGCGAGTGGATGGGTAACGCGACAGACCACCCGCCGCCGATCACTAAGACGGGGCCCCGCCGCGCTGCCGGAGCTGCCGTTGGGGAGCTGTTCCGAGTTAAAAAATTACATGTCCCTGCCTGTGTCCGGCCGGCGGATCACTAGGAGATGCAGCCAGTAACACCCGCCCTGGAGCCTTGGCACCGGTGCGAGGCGAAACCTTTCGGGGGCCGCCGGCAGCGCCGGCTTCCCACCGGCGCCGCGGTGCCCGGCACGTCGGGGCTCACACGGCGGGAAGGCGGATGGGAGCCCGGCCGCTCTCACCGCGGTCCTCCCGGCCCCCGGGACAGCGGAGAGACCCGCTCCCCTCCGGCGCCCTCGCAAGCCCTGCCGTGCCGTTTTCCGAGGCCTGGCCCGAGGCCGGCGCTGGCCACCCCAGCACTGTTAGTGACCGCGAATCCCCGGTGCAACGAGGCGCGTCCCGGGACTCTCCCCTGCCGTCACTTTCCTCCCGCAGTCCGAGCGCCGGGCTACCCCGCATCGGTGCCCGGTGCCCGCGGCGCCCTCCCGGCACTGCGAAAACCCCTCCGAGCCGGGACGGCTCTGCCGCGAGTGCTTTTAACGTGACACCTTTAGAAATAGGATCACCGGGCCCTCCGCGGGGAACGGCGAGGCCGGGGCGGCCCGAGGGGAGCGGCCGGGGCTGCGCTGAGCTCCGCGGGCGCGGATGGGCGGCACGGCCCGGGACAGATCCCCGGCTGCGCTGGTCGAGGTGACGCGCTCAGCCTGCCGGTGTAGCTGTAAGTGCTGCAGGGGCTGCAGGACAAGGGTGCAGAAGTGTGTCTGGACGCAGGGGCAGATAGGCTAAATTTGGCGGTGGAATGACTCGCTTGGATTCTTCCCCTCCCTTTTTTTTTTTCCTTCTTTCTTAATTTGGATTTGGTTTTCGTTTGGTTTTGGTTTGTTTTGGTTTTGTTTTAAAGTACACCGAGGTACACGTAGAGAAGAAGCTGAATTGTGCAAATGCAAATTAATAAATAGTTGCCTTTGACACTGAGCTTGTCTCCTTAACTTCAACCACTGTTAATTTACTCAAAAGAGAAACTGAGGCTCTGCAAGTGAAGTGGTGTCCCCAAGGTCACACAGCAGAGCAGTGGCAGCCAGCCTGGACCCAACCATGAGCACCTTGTACACAGGCTTCCTACTATCATCTGGCCCTGCTGCTCCTTTCCGTATCTGCTTGCAGGTTACGTTCCTCCAGCCCAATGTCTTTCTACTTTTCCAAGTCTAAGCACATCGGTCCTACGACCTGCCACACCTGTAAGCCCAACTGGAACGAAATACACACTTTCCACTCGTCCACCATCTCAGGCACTAAGCGCTCCAGACTCTCTTAATCCTGGAGGATAGACAGCCCCTTAAGGAATGTAAGCTGATGATTCAAAGCTCGGCAGTAAAAGTAATTCCCCACCCATCACCCAAATTTTAGAGGTGGAGGAAAAGCTCTTTTTCCTCAAGAACTTAATCTTTCAAAAAGGGTCCATGCCAGCAGCTCATGTGCAGGATTTGTAGCAAGCAAAGCCATCCCTGGTGCCTTCTTCAGGGCCTGGTGGCTTGGGCAGTGTCAGGACAGCCTCTGACTGGTGTGTGTGGTTGTGTGGATGTTTCTATCCCTTGCAGCCTCCAGTCCCTTGACCTACTGCAAGTGTGGTCCCCACTAGTGACCTATTAGATTCCAGTCTATCTGCAAACTCCTGTAGAATTCCCGGGTCTTTTTCCTAGTAACTAATAGATCACACAGTACCCACTAGGTCCTCTTCTTGGCCATTAATAGATTATAAGGTATTCACACCTTTTATTTTTTGAGTTATGGGTGTTTCAGACCCAAATGAAAAATAATCTATGTTCACAAAGTTTGGATGCAAAGCCTGGGTATGCTCAGGTTTGTAGGTTCTCTTCTCCTGCCCCTCTGCCTAATGCTTGGGGTGTGTCACAAACTTCAAGTCAAAATGCTACCTGTCCTCCAGATATGTAGGTTGTCAGTTCTGTGTTCAGCTGTAAGGTTTGTCCCAACAGAAAGAAATACTCCAAATTTTGGCGTTTCTGAAAAGTTTTGCTGCAAGCTGACAGCTTCCTGTGCTTGCATTTTTTTCTTTAAGGGGAAAAAAATACAGATGCAAGAAACTTAGGAAAACTTTTGCACTGTGCCCATGACCATGGATGATTCCTCTGCCCCTTTGGAGTCTGCCAACAAAATTGAAAGTGACAGGGGTATATTGTTGAAACTGCCTTTTCTTTGATCGTTTTCCTTGCTGTGTCTCTTCCAACTAAATGAGGGAACAGGACTACGAATACATATCAGGTTTTCTTTTTTATTCTCTTTTTTCTTTTCTCTTTTTGTTTTTTCCAGGGGTGGGGAAGGTCCAAGTATGCTCGTGCATAAAAAGAACACCCCACAACCACAAAGGTCTGATTCTGCTCTTATGCTGATGTGAATTAAAAATAACTGTACTGATATCAATAAAGCATCATCAGTGTCTGTGAGAAAGAGAAGAACCGGGTGCCTGATGTGTGTAATTACTGAATTTAGAGCCTTTCCTTACTTCCCTTTACCTGGCTCCTCCTTTCGAAAGGGAAACCTTTGGAAGAAAATGCCTTTAACCTGGAGAGTGAATGCAACCTAGGTGATTCAACAGAGTGCAAATTAATTCAAGAACCCGGTATTGAAGAAAATAGAACTGTTAAAAAATACAATAATTAACCGACCCCAAAACAACAAAAAACGTCACAACCTCCAGAGAGGAGAAAGTGAACTAAACTAATCCTATTAAACGTGGTAGCATGTTTCTGTGCAGCTCGGGGAGAGATTAAGCACAGGAAAAGGGATAAGTGCTGCTTCAGTTTCACTAAACTAATGTGACAACTTGTCATTGGAAATCTTTACAGCTTGTTAGCAGATGACTAGCTGATTCAGATATGTTTTCTACCATTTCCTTTGTGTCTGGGGGTGATGTTTTTTTCTTTCCTGTTCCTTTCTTATCCATACTGCTTTATTTTGCTTTTTAATCCTTCATGTCTCCTTCAAGTCAAAACATTTAACTTGCTTTAATCAATATTTTGTTTTGAAGATGTCCCTTGACCTTTTGTTTGTGCAAATTAACCTTCAAGGGCAACTCATTCATTCATTAACCTCAGTGGGATGCCATATCCCTAGTACATGGCATTTTAGGATGCATAAAACATTTATGAATGTTTAGACATATTGCAGTGAATGACTGTGATACTGCTGTGGTTACTACTACTGCTACTGTAATACATTAGTTTTCCACCAATCCTTCCTTCCTTCCTTCCTTCTTTCTTTCTTTCTTTCTTTCTTTCTTTCTTTCTTTCTTTCTTTCCTCTTTGTCTCTTTCTCTCTTTCTTTCTCTCTTTCTCTCTTTTCCTTTTTTCTTTCTTTCTCTCTTTCTTTTCCTTTCTTTCTTTCTTTTCCTTTCTTTCTTTCTTCCTTTCTTTCTTTTCCTTTCTTTCTTTCCTCTTTTTCTCTCTTCCTTCCTTTCTTTCTTACTTTCTTTCTTTTTTTATTCTTTCTTCCTTCCTTTCTTTTCCTTCCTTCCTGTCTTTCTTTCTTTCTTTCTTTCTTTTTCCTTCTTTCTCTTTCTTTCTTTCTTTCTTTCTTTCTTTCTTTCTTTCTTTCTTTCTTTCTTTCTTTCTTTCTTTCTTTCTTTCTTTCTTTCCTTCTTTCTTTCTTTCTCTCTTTCTTTCTCTCTTTCTTTCTTTCCCTCTTTCTTTCTCTCTTTCTTTCTTTCCCTCTTTCTTTCCTTTTCTCTCTCTCTCGTCTTCTCTCTTTTTTCTTACTTCAGATGTTTGTGTACATATGGCAAGCAAAATAGCTAATCTGGGAGAACTTTTAGCATTAGCAATTTCATTTAAAAACCAGGTGTCTCAATGATTCAGAAACATATGCTGAGTCCTGTTGTCTCCTCTCCTCTCCCTCTCCCTCTCTCTCTCTCTCTCTCTCTCTCTCTCCCTCTCCTCCCACCCTTCACTCTTTCCCTGAGCCCTCCCCCAGCGGCAAAGGCATGATCATTGAGTAAATGGAAAAAAACATTTTACAACATTAAAGGAAGACTGTTTAGAAAAGGAAGGCCCTGCTGAGGTGTAGAGGAAGCCTGTTTATTAACACTGGACACCTCTTATCTCAGGCAGCTCCAGATGGATGTCCCCTTGGTAATTCCCACTCTGTGCCAAGTGGGGTTAAGCAGGGTAACCACCTTGACGTGGGCTGGTGATCACCAGGGGATCATCGGCTCCTTCAGAGAGAAATTTTAGGAGAAACTTGGGTTGGGGGAGGGAGAGCTATCACAGTTTAGTATAAAAAGCTTGCACGTGGCCAGATTTACCTTTGTGGCTGTAAATTGCTTGCTGCCTGGGACAGAGCCAGGTTTTGATTGAGAGATAAAGTAGTTCAAATCTGTCAATAATTAACTGTCACTCAATTAAGGCTTTCTTAACAAATTAGCACTTGGTAGCACCTAGGGTGCAGGTTTTTCATGGGAAAAGGCTGATAGAGTGATGCTGGCCATTAAGTTTGCCCACTGAGTATCAGCTAATGTCCTGCTCAGTTTAAACACCACTGTGTAAATTTGGTGAACTGGTTCCCAAACCCCATTTCTGCCAGGTTGTGTTTAAGATTAACCATTTGTGCCTTCCCAAGCTCACCATTGCAGGACAGTCTTTGCTGAATAAGGCAGCTATCCCTGAATCATCGCGATTTCCTGTCTGTCAGCTCTGAAGAAGCACCCTGATGTGAATGAGGCTGTAGGCCAAAATTTACAGAAATTAGGTGGAGCTTCCCTAATACCCTGCAAGTCACTTGGAACTCTTTTCCCTTGAAGAAGAGTTACATAGTCTGCCTCCAGTGTAAGCCAGTGTGATGTGTTTCTCTTTCTCACAGGGCCTCGCTCTTTAGCCAACCTGTTCCTTCCACTGGGTTAGTGGGAAGGTTGAAAGGGAAAACATTTCCATCCATTGGTGTCTCTCTGTTAGCAGACATTTTGCCAGTTCCCTTTCAGCCCTCTCTGAACTAGTAAAGCCATAGATATGACATCCCACTCTTCCTCTTAATTCTCCAATCAGAAATTAAAAGTGAATGTCAGATGTCAGTGCCATTCCAGTTTATATCAGCTGATCTCTAGCTCCGTGTTCATGCACACCCTTGGATTGACACTGCCAGGATTGGAAATTCCCTTGGTACATTAATTTAAAGCAAACTGCAGACTCTGGAAGTGGTGATCGTTTGTCACATCAACCCTGCTGAGGAAGAATCTGCCTCTTGTGAGTCAAAAAACCCTTTGCTCTCGGTCAGCATTGAATTCTGGTGTCACACACAGTTGTACCTCCAGGAGGTGTAATCACTGAGTCTGTGGAGAAGTCAAACGCAAAACTCTGGCAAATGCAAGTTCTGATTCATACTGTGTTACAGGAAAGGCTGCAAAGTGGAAGCTGATTTTAGCTTCAGCTCTGATCCGTTCCTCTGATATGGGTTTATGCTCAGTATGGGTTTGGTTAAATCAGTGACTCCTTAGCTCACTGAGTAGTTTTCCTTCTCTTTTGACTGAAGCATGCCTTACCTGCAGTGTAGGCCAAAGCAATGCAGGACAAGAGTTTAAAAACAAAATTTGGGAAGCTTTCCAAGTTGTTCTTTTTGAGTGAAGACTTTAGTTATCCACACTGTTGTCTCATACAAAAACTAATCCCGATGCAGCTTTCTTTCTATTAATGATATCAGAAGAGCTGCCAGACAGGGACAGCTCTCAATCAGCACCACCCTACCATGGTTCAAAGATCTGAACTGTTTCAGCAACCTGCGTGCGGAGGGGTTAAAAGCACATGTAAAACACTCTTTGTGTTGCCTTGTCCTAGTACTTGCATTAAAAGTCTTAAGGAGTTTAAAATCATAAAGAAGGAGAAAAGGAAGCACATTTGATACTTTAAAAGTGTACCCTACCCTACTGAATAATTGAAGCTGGAAATGTAGTTTAATTTTATAGACTTGTGTTCTTTTGGTTGGTTGGTGTTTTTAAGAAAGAGGAATTTATTTCTCTAGAAGGATTATAACCTGGGGAAATGAAGTCTGATTTGTTTTTGTGAGCTGAATTAATTTATTTTTTATATTATATAGCAACAGTTTTAAGAACCCATATTTTCTAACAGAGTTATTCCCATTATTTGAAGAATGCACCTGATCTATCACCTGTAAGGACTCAATCCTGCAAGGCATTGAAGGACAACTTTTTCAGGGGCAGAGAGGCATCTAATAGCATTTCAAAACATTTGGTAGTGCTGTAATATTATTTTTAATAATAGGTGCCTGAGTGGTTTTGTAAGCTCAGGAGACAAGCTCCTGAGATGCTACGGTGCTGTTTCTGTACTTGCCAGAGCCATCTCTCAGTGAGCAGGTATGCACAGGGGCACCTAGGAATTGCTCAGGAGGCAGCACACAGGCTTTGCCCATGCCTATGGGCTCCAACAAAACCACGCCCAGCCCTGCTTCCTTTGCAAGACGTCCTCATGGTGGTGTCAGTTCCCATCTTTCATAGGAAAGCCCACAAGTTAGGGTGTCTCCCTTAGAGGTGGAAAATTTGCATTTAACACTTTCCTCATTCCAAAGCTGTGCAAAGTCACAGTCTCCTTTCTCTCTCAAAAGTGTGTTGGCCACCAGGCTGTGGGATAGGATCATTCTAACACCTCCTTTATTTAGGTTTTTGTGGGTTTGTTTTTTTGTGATTTTTTTTTTTTTTTTCTGTTGCAGAAAGGAACCAAACTATCACAGGGTCAAAAGGAGAAGAAACAAGTAAGATTGACTTCAGAAAGGTGATTAAAACAAGAAGCTGGGAGGGGGGAGCATTCTGCTTTCAGGACTGTATATTGTACTGATCTGTAATGGCTCTGTAATGCAAAGCACACCACTGACCCGGAGAGGAGGGCCCAGGAGTCCCTTTGCCCAGGTGATGGGATGTACTCTGTGTGCTGACTGTCCTTTTGGTCCTGGCTATCTGTGAGCCTTTCTGAACTGCTTTGCTGGAGTGGATGGAGGCTGTTTCAATAATTAACATGAAGGCACTAATCTCTCTTACAGATTTTAGCCCTGAGTAGCTGAATCATTAGGTACCTACATAATGTAAAAAAACATCCCACAGTGCCCTAAGCTCCCCCTGAAGTTACTGTGTTCACTCTCAGCAGCATCAGGCCCAAATTAATGTAGGTGCCTTTTTCTGAAAAGGAAATACATCCCTGACATAAAGGTCAAATGGCATTTATAACAACATTAATAATTTCAGGACATCATGCTATTGAATTCTAGGAAAGATTAGACCTGTTTGGCAATCCTATTTAGTTGCTTTTACAACAGAAATATGCTGTTTACCTCCTAAGAGATTCATAAGAAAAAAAAAATCCAATCTATATCAATGAGTAAGATATTTTCCTTACCAGAGATATTGATTTAAATATTGACTTCGTTGCTGGAGGGTTATTTCACTCCATGCTGCAGATACTCATTGTCAAGTGACATGTGTTTTATGTACTAATAAAAATGTGATTTCTGGCCCAGTAATCTTATCTGGATGATTCTGACTTTTTGGGTTTGATTTGGTCTGAAGCAGTTGTCTTTTCTAAAATTGAGTACTTTTTTTCTTCTGCATGTCAACACACTTCACTCCATGTGAATTACTTACAACTAAGATCAAAACAAACAAACCTTAAAAAAACCCCGTACACAGCCCCTTTGTCCTATTAGTTCATTTTCCTTTCAATCTTTCAGCAATGGGTTTAGGCTCTGCAAGACAGAAGTTCTTTATTTAGCAACAGAAAAGGTGCCGCCACAGAACCTGTTACAGCTTGTCAGAAAACCAGCCTGAGTGTGTTCTGGGACAAGGACTGTCTTTTTATTGCGGGGTTATACAACAGTTCTCATGTTGGCTTGCTGACCCCGATCAGGCCTGGTGATAGTTACAGTGACAACAATAGCTTATACCACTGAGCAGCAACCCAATGCTCAGGAGGGCTGCAACAGCTCCCATCACAGGCCAGACATGCCAGTTCTCTCTTGTGCAAAGTACCAGCCCAGGAGGGAAAAAAAACCAAAAGACTAAAAATCCTGACCCCCTGAAGGTGCCAACTCACAGGCATGATGATTTATTTCACTGGAGGACTGCACCCATGAAGCAGAGGATATTGCTGAACAGTTTCACTGATGCTGAAATTCTCATTGCTGAACAGCTGGTTCTTCCTGCAGACCTGGGCCCATGCGTGTGTGTAGAATTGCACACTCCAAAGGAAATCCCTCCAGAGGGCAGCTGGGTGCACGGCTCCCATGCCACTTGGTAGCACTGGGGTCTCCTGGGACTGGGAGCACAAGGTGGAGGATAACCACCAGAATGCTGTGGTCTCTCCCTCTTTCTCCTACACACCATTCGGGACAAGATGAAGATGTGAGGCGATGGTAACACACATCAGCTCTTTGGCCTCCTCAGCAGTCACCCCAGATCCCTGCAAGTGGGGTGACAAGAAAATAGAGTTGTTTTTAGAGAGGAACTGCATGCAAAAAGTTGGTTCTGGTCTGAAATTCCTGAGGTTAGTTGTGCTCGTAGCTTCTGGGCGCTGTCTGATTTGCTGCATAGGACTGCTGATGCCTGTACACAGGAAGATGGGCTTTGTCTGGGTAAAGTCTCTGTGTAAATCTTTTTCTTTGGAACACTGGATTTCAGACCATACTTATGAATCCAAGGCCTTTGCTCAGCTCTTGAGCCATCAGGACAGAAAGAGGGGCAGAGACATAGCCTCCTGGAGATTACTCACAGCCAAGAGGGGTCAAAGCTGGCAGAAAGACAAATCTCAGTCACCACTGGGGAGCACTTCTCTGCCTAGCCTCTGCTAATGGGGGGCTGTGGTGCTGTGAGCAGAAGCTGTTTATTTTGGAAGAAATGGGGACAAAGAGGGCTTTGGGTCACTTGCAGATTTATTTTTTTTTTTTGCTGGAGAGAATTTGCAGCAAACATGAGAACTGAAACTGTGGCACAAATTCACCTTACGTTTTACTAGAGGTTACTTAGCTTAGTTATATTGCTTTCTGTCTGATTACACACAAGGAATTTTCCTTCTTCTTTGACCACAACATTTTAAATGAAATTTTGGGGAAACTAACATGCCAATCAAGTCTTTATTAACCCCAACAGTGCAATTTCTCATTACAAGACTGTGATTCAGAGGAAACAGCACTGCTAAAACAGCTACTGAGTCCCAGCAAAAATGACAGTTTTCCTCAATCAGTTCCTTTTGTGACCTTGATCTGAACCTTAATCTGTTTTAGCAAAATTCTTTTTATTAGCCATTCATACTTAATCATACCGCTAATTTTCCTGTTTTTAAACTACCAATTTAAGGCTGCTTTTTCATGGAACTAATCAAGGCTGATGTATGTTATTTTGGCTATGAATTCTCATAATTATTCTTAAGAGTTTTTTAAGTCTGCATTTTCCATAGATAACTGTCAAAATCATAGATGAGTCAGAATGGCTTGTTTCTGTGATACGGCACATACAAGTCTGCTTTCTTATCTTCAGTGAAAATAATCATTACAAGCACTGGATAGGGAATCTGAGCCTCACCTTCTTTTCTTTCCTTACATCAGCAGTTGCTTTTCATTGGTATTATTATTGCAGACAAGCATTATTGGACGGAAGAAGGGTTTTCAGGATCAGGCTCCATTTGAGTTATTTAGAATAAAAATATAAACATATATTTGCAGCTGTCTCACAAAGATTGTAAACTGTTGTAGCTAGTGACTAGTGATTTTTCTTTGCCTATGATATTAAAGAACAGATTGTGTTACTATACTTATCTCTACCTTTACAAACAAATACATCGGGAAAAATACGTCGAGCAGAAGAAATCACACGTTATCAAATGCCTAGCTACGCTGACTACAGGTTTTTGTACTTTTTGGAAAAGCTTCAAAACATATTGTGGCTCGGTTAAGCTCCGAATTCTTTACAGCCCCTTTTTGTGTCCGTAGTGTGCGCTCGGCTCTCCACCGAAGGCAGCAGTTCGCTGCTGTTATTTGTCACTCGTTCTGCTGCTGCACAGAGATCGCAGCCCCTCGTCCGTGGCTTTGTACCCACCAGCGATGCTTCTTCCCCCACTGAACTGATTAACATCATGGTAGGGCTATGATCTTAAAAGCCTGGCACTTCTGATTAGGTTTTTGTTGAAGTTTGCAGACTTGACTGAGTACCAGAGGCTTTGTGTGTGTGCAGCGGGGTGGTTGCAGGGGGTAGAACACAACCCCCCCCCCAGCTAGAGGTGCCATTGGAGCAGCACTTGGGGAGAAACTTTATGAGTGTTTTCCAGCCTAAACCACTCTCTCTGTTCTCAATGAGACTTTGTCAAGTGGCATGCTAACATTTCGTTAGGGAATGAAGCAGATTTCTTAATTGCAGGTGAACTAAGCTTGACAGATAGGATTTTCTACTCTGAAGAGGGAGGAAAGCCAGAAACTTGGGGGAGTTGTGTGTTTGTTTGTTTGGTTTTTTATGGAAGATGCTCAGATGTCTTGGTAATAGGTTCCCATGGCAGATGGAAGGCAATGGCTGGAAGAGTAGATGAACAAAGACTCTTCACAATTTTTTCCCTAATGAAATCCTTCTTTTTTCTGTAAAAGTACAATGTTTTCCCCACCAGTTTGAGAGGATTGCCATGTATGATTGTTTAAAAAGCTATAGGTTAATTATGTTATATGTATCTGTAGAAAAATTAATACTATATGCAAAAATGGATGAAAGTGCTCAAGTAGCCCATTAATTAACTCAGCCCTATTGTTAGCAGGGTTGGCATTAGAGGAAAGAATAATGCCTTTTCAATCTGAAACCTTCCCTCCCTCCCCATCCATTTTATCTCTTCTTGTCACTTCCTATTAGCTGATCATGACATCTTATCTTTTTCCTGAAGGGTGGGCCAGAAGATTACTTTGGAGCTCATGTAAGTGACACTCCAAGGATTGGCCAGCAGCAGGTTCAGCGGCCCCAACCCCTGGAGCTGTGGGATGTCATCCCTGTGACATGCCTGGAAACCCCAGCTCATCCCTCAACTGTCCAGTTACAGCAGCATCTCCGTCATGTTGCACTTCAAGTCTGTCACTGGCTTGGGTTCATGCTCCTCACCCAGGAACCCTTCTTGGTTTTGCTGAGGACTGTATTTTTATTTTTAACACAGAGTCCTTCACATCGGTGGTGGTGAGGATTTCTTTTGCAAGATGGGATTCTGCTATAGGAAGGGATGGCTGGGGATCATACACCAAATGTACTCACATGTGCTAAGAGGGGAGCTGTGCTTGAAGGCACACTCTCTTTTGCATCACTCTGTTTGAAGCAGTTTTTGGGAGACGTCTGTCTGCCTGGAGGTATGGGACTGTCCAGCAGCTTTGCCCCTCACCAGTCACCCAGTTTCCAGAGCCCAGGATGCTCCCAGTGCAGGGATACAGCTAGAGTGCTCCCACCAGCTGTAGCCAGACATTATGGCTCATGCTGGAGGGACTCGCTGCCGGCACCGTAATTGCAGGCTAGCTGGATTTTTGCTGTGGTATTACAAATTCCCCCAGGGAAGCCCATAGCTAGGACCATTTACATGGTAACATTGTCAGGCATGAGTCATTTTCTTCCCTCTCTCTCTGTTTCTGTTTCTCCTCTCATACACACTCAAAAATGCAAGCACAAATCAACAAACCAGTAAATAAAATTTAAATGTTGCTTTAGTGCATTTTCAGCCCTCTTTTTCTGGCTGAGTGTACAGTTTGATGAACCATTTTTTTTTTCTATAAAAACGTGGCACAAAATGTATAGGCCATGTGAATGTTGGTACTGCAATGACGACTTTTTATCTTATGCTTTGTATTATTATTTTTTTTGCTAGATTACTTCTAAGAGTGCTTAGAGTAAAAAAAATTAATCAGTAAAATTAATGCTTAAAAACCAAATTTTTGTCAATATAATAAAACAGGAAATTTGCAAAATTAGTATCAGGGTCACTGTTTAAGAATTTTTTTTACCTGACATTTCTTCATTAATACTGCAGCCCTGCTAAGCTTATTGTTGTCCTTTCCTACACATCTGAATACATGCTCTGTGTATCATCTCATTGTATTGCACTGGCTACATTATCACAATTCACATGAGTAAGTACTTGCAGGTTTGGTGTCCTTGCCTGTGAACCAGCTTTCTGGTGTATTCTGAAATGTTCACTTCGGTGATTTTCAGAAAAAAAAAAAGAGGATTCACTAAAGAAAGTTAGGAAATTGACTGCAAAGTTGGAGGTGCCTGAATTAAAGTTGCTTTTGCAAGACAGACGTGGCAGACTTATACATGGATCCTGATCGTCCTGAGCATCACTGCATGGGAGATCGCTGCTGAACCATAGAGTCTTAAGCAGGAATGGATTTGATTTCTCCCCTCTTCTCTGCTTTTGTGACTCTTTCTGCAGCACAATGAGGGAAACAGGGTTTGTGAAACCAGTGCTGTGCTGTCACCTAACAGGCAGGGTGAAAGGGCAGTACCCTAAAATACAGGGAGGCTCAGCTCAGGTGATCATGGGGAGTGTCGAAATGAAGGATGCAGGTAGAGTAAAAAGCAGGTGAATTTGTATATCACAGTGGATGACTGGGTGAAAATTTTGAGTGCAGTGACCGGATCTGTGTAGCCAAATGTGTGCTGAAGACACCATCAAAGATACATGACCATGAGTTTGCTGGCAAGGCCTCAGGTTTAGCATTTTTGTTAGATTTACATTTGTGGAGTGAGCAGAGGTTGAATAATTTATGTTGGTGACCACTTAGATACCATATGTCATGTTTTTTTTAAAGCAGTATGGGTTTTTTAATACACAAAAGGGAACAGACACTGGAGCTGAACTTTCTTCATTCTATTCAAGAAAAGAATACTTTAAAATGCTTGGAGTAAAGGGAGCCCTTTGAATCTGCACTAAACTTGACTAGTCAGCATCACTCTGTTTTTGCAATGAAAAATAAATCCAGTGTTTTCACAGTGTCACACACAAGAAGAAACAAGACTTTTACACAGGTCTCAGTGAGAGAGCACACTTTAGTGTAGTTCTAAAGTTTAGTGAAAGCATATTTCTATCTGTTATTTAAAAATGGGTATTTAAATAAATAGCTGCTTAATTCCCACCCAACAGTATATAAATGGTAGCCTTGATGCCACAGGCAAATTTTTGTAGGTGGTTAGCACGGTTTTGTCAGGGACATTACATTGCAAATATTCTATTGTGTATTTTATTTTGCTGTGAGAAACATGAAATCCTTGCGTACAAGGAGTTCACATGTCCCTTTAAGTCTTAAAATATGTTAATTTTACATGCCAAAGTCTTAAGAAGTGTTTGACTGCCCGTGGCTTTTGTGTGCATCTCCAGATGGCAGATGCCATTTTGTGTTTCACATTAATTGAGTAAATTTCCTTGCTCTTTGTACATATTGCAGAGGAAGCCATTCTCTGCTTTCAATAGGACAGAACAGCTCTTTGGCATCAAACCCTTCTGGTCTGGTGGTACTAAAACTGTTTTAAGGTGGAATTCTGAGAACAAGCTGTTGGCAATACAGATTTCCTCTATTGTAGATTAAAGTCAGACATTTAACAGTTATCTTAGAAATATCTTGAGGGTTTTTCCTGCTGAATTGCGAAACAAGCCAGTTAGGATAACCTAAGGGGCTGAATATAAAACAAGATATATGTTTTTTTAATATTCATTTAGATAAAGGAAAAAAATTCTTTCATCTTGGAGGGTACTATATTTATATTTATTTCCTTCTTTTTTTTTTTTTTGGACCAGGTTTGTTTTTTCCCCTCTCGCTTTCTAGATATTAAAAAAAAAAAAAAAAAGTTTCCCAGGGCCTTTAAAATACTTCACTTTGTCCGAACATTGGTGTAGTTGTAGAAATTCTCGGTACTGCTTTCTGGGGCACAAACAATGAAAAAGGATGTGAGAAACACCTGAGGGATCCTGTCCGCTGCTGGGAAGCGGTGATGGCCACCCCACTGCTGGCACCAGGCATCCTCACGTGTCTCCTGCGGCACAAAGCCCACGGGGTCCATGCACACCGAGCCAATGCTTGCCTGAGCCACCCACCACCCTACCCCTCATGTGAGGGCATTTTAAGTCTGAAAGCTGTGGTTCTCAGGATAAAACAGTGTAGCAGTCAAATAGCTAAACATGCCCTAAATCCAGATGAATTTCTATATGGAGCTAATAGTGTTTATGAGTTAGGTGTTTGTGAGAAGGAGAATTTATGAACAGCAGCACCTTAGAGGTGGCTCAGCATGTTTTAACACCAAGATAAAATGAGTCCAGCAATTAGATTTTAAATCACCCTTTTTAATTTTTCCTGTATGTTCCCTCTTCCAAACTCCTGTAGAAGGGAGGCAAAACAAATATCCTGTCTGTGTGAAAAAGAATATAGAAGACAGAAGTTAATGCTCATCAAAGAAACCAAGATTATATGTCATATCAGATTTTTATCATGATAAGTAGTGTCCAGATATAGTTGAAGTGGGCAGTGTACATAATAACATAATTATGGGTGTTATAGTGACGTAACAGCAGCAGGAGCTCGGCTCCTGACTCCTTTGTTTTCCATTCACACCCACTATGATCTACTGCTATATTTAGTTGTTTTTCACAGTGCTACCTAATACCGTCATCCCAAGTATTTTTTTTTCTTCAGTAATAAAATAAAGATAAGACCGTATTGATTTTCCATGGAAGCTGAAATGCTGGAATCTTTTCTTGCAGATGATAATTCAAACTGAGGAGAGGGTGGGGTTTTTTTGTTTTGTGGGTTTTTTTGGTAGATTGTTGTCATCTTTTGTGTGTGAAATGCAATTGCAATCGAGGCAGAGCGGCAGCTGGTGGGAACCGTCCCAGTTCCACTGCCTTCTGCGAGCTGGGACTATCTGTGTCGGCTGAGGAGCTGCTCCAGACAATTTAAGGCAATCTCGTGGAGCATGAAAGAACTGAGATTATTACATAACTAAGTGGTGTTTGGGGATTTAAATAAAGGAAGTTTTGACTGCTGAATTGCTGTACTTTAACAGTTCTCAGTCTATCATTTTTGGCACAGCTCATTTGCCTGGGCTTGCAGTTCCAAAGATACCCAAAAAAACACTCCTGTGCTTCTCAGGTAGTTTTGACATGGTGACGGCAGCACAGCTCAGACCCTGGGTGGCATCTGCAGCAGACAATCTGCTTAAACCTCCTTGCAACCGAACTCCCCATGCCTGGAAGTTAGGCATTACAATTTTCCCCAAAGAAAAGATCTCATTTTCAAAGAACAGGTTTTGTGGTCAGATACACCTGCTGTGGTGAACTAATTATTGGTATGTGGGGCTGTATGACACCTGTCGGCATTTTGCTTTGGCCCACAACAAGAAATAAAAAGGTTTAATGCCTCATGGAGCACTGGTTTTCCATCTATGTCCTTGTTCTCACAGAACTAGCTCCTGAATTAAAGAAAAGGCTTTGTCAAACACCACCAAATCAAGTATGCCACGAATGAAGCTTGCAATGTGAACATCAGAAATGTCTTCTGTGTTTAGCAGTATAGGAAAGTATGATGCTGTTATAAAGAGTAAAACACTGAGGAGTCCCAGACTAGATGAAGCCACAAGTCCAAGAGCCCTGGAAGGATGTTGTTTGCCAGCTTTACAATAGGTTTATTCAGCAGGAGTCAGCAGGGTTGCCTATCTGTGTTCCTATAGTCAAAGCTCATTCATTCTGTGCAACATAGGTCAGCTCTGGTGCAACTATTGATATCTGTAGAGCACTTGCCCTACTGCTGTGATTTAAAAAAAAATCAGCACTGTAGTTACAAAGCATTACTGGACTCCTCTGTGTTATATGTATTGCAACATCACAGCTCCCTCTTTCTTTAGTGGAGTACACATACTATGTCTTACCCAAAGCAGTGTGAACATGTGAACAAAGGTGGAGGGGGGTCTGTATAAGAAGAGCTTTCAAAAATTATACCCTCTTCCCAAGATCTTTGAAAAAGTATTTTGACAGCAGATAAACAAAACTCCTCTCCTCAATCTCAGTCTCATTCTTTGTGTAAATTCAGTGACACTGTGCAGATGATCCAGGTCATTCAATATTTATTCTGATTTTAAATGACTCCAGAATAAATAAAACATTGTCCTTGCCTTCTTCTGGACCTCTTTTGGTCACCTCAGCTCTGTGTAGGAACGTGGTCATGGTATATCACCAAGTCACTGTGTACTTGGGTATGCTTTGGAGGTGCCTGCAATGGTCCATTACAGATTTTGAGAGAGAGATTCACGATGCCATGGATAGCTGCCCAGACTGAAGCTGCCAAGATGCAAGATAAGAGGATCACCTGTAGCCAGTCACTCAGAAGGCAACTAATATATTGAATAACAGTAGCACAGACAACTGATCTTTGTCTACTGCCAAGACAAGCAGTTCTGCTAATGAGATCAATGCAGTCTTCCATATGTAATAAAGCTTATGCTCAGCTTGATGAAGGTGAAGACAGAAATTCCTAAAAAGCCTGATTTTAATAGCCAAATTCAAACAGAACTCCCTTTTGCCTCATTGAGCAGTGCAAAAGACTTAGAGCATAAGACAGGAGATTAGGATCTTGGACAGAGGAATTCTCTTCATACTTTGCAAGGCATATAGCAGACCACTGCCTCACTTTCTCTGACTTCACAGTGTTGCTTTCTTTCCCCAAAATGAGTTGCTTTCTTTCTCCAAAATCCTTCTGAATTCTGACTGAATTCAGAAGCGTGAATGAGGTTCTCATATGCCACAATGCTTAAAGCCAGAGCAATGCCTATAAATATGGAAATAAGAGGTTTACTTTATTCTGGGAAGGGCTGTAACTTTCCTCACGAGACTTTCTCTGACTTCGGGACTGGTTTCAGTAAGTACCCTTGGCAATGCAAAATGGAAGTGCATGAATAAATTAATTGGAAGGTGTACATGCAGCTCCTGCCACTCCCCAAATACCTTTCCCAGCTCTGAATGCAACACAGATTTTAATCGTGGAGCAACAGATGATTGATGGATGATTAATAGCTAATTTGCAAGATTCATTTAACTTCATTTTACTTATACACCGTATGTAGAATTAGTTAAGGCTTGTACAGGAAAGGAAGTGATGAACCATTGTTCCCATTAAATTATAATGACAGCCTTCCTCATCACTGTATATTTATTATGTAAGAAAAGGAAATGTCTAGTAAAAATCTGTATAGGTTAATAACACCTTCATAATATAGTCTCTCTTTTCTATTGACTTGAATAGCCCTCCTACTGACTTTTACTGGATTATTAGAGTTAATTACATCAATTGCAATATAATTGATTCTTAAATACTATGTAGGAACCTCATACAATTATGGAAAAACAAAAGTCATCTAGACATCTCCGATCAGAAAAGATTTGGAATTCCTGCACATTTAATTCCTGTTAATCACCAGTCAGTTTGGACATTAAGATTGCAGGGTTTCTTGTTTTCTTTCTGTTAGGTTTTGACAGAATTGATAGTTTTACAACATTTAACTCAGTGTGCATGGAAATATGAGATTAAAGAGACAAATGTGATTTGCTAAAATTGTTACTTCATCTCCTAAAAGTGAAATGAATTACCTGCCTGTCTATAACAAAATACAACTTACTCTCACACATGCAGGCTCAAGAGGGAAAAAAAAATGAAATAGGTATTTATCATTCAAAGTTGAAGTCCTTTATCCACAGGTGCAAGCTTTCCTACAGATCATGTTTGCTAAAGTCACCAAGGGCCTTCAATGTAATGACATGAAGAAGAGCTGAACGCTGATCTCCAGAGGGTAGGAGATCTATACGTTATTTTACTGAGTATCTTTGACATAAAAATGGTTTCTAAGGGATGGTTCTGTATTTCAGATAAAGATTATGGGCCATTCAAAAGAAGGTGCTGTAAGATAAACCCTCTGAGGGATGCTACAACATTATTAAGCAGCAGTTAAAGCCAGTCAGACATAACATTTTTTTTTGTGCCTCTGTTCTTGGTCATAGTCTCCTGTGGTACCAGCGTAGGAGATATTAGTAATTTGAGGTTTTTTGACTGACTTTGTCATGATTTTCTGGTGGCCTTCCAGGAGCTGTGCAGCGTTTTGCAAGAGTGAGTTTGCTTTGTGTTTCTGCAGCTCAAGTCCTCACAAGGTAAATTCAACACTCTTTACGTTGCTGCATTAAATGTCCTGAAGTCAATTTGGTCAGTGTGAGGATATCACTTCAGAGTTCCAGCTGAGCAATAAGTGCAAGTCATTATGCAAAATAATAACTTTGGTTGCAGTTATTATTTTTAGTATTATTAATACTTTTGCTTTATAGCTTAATGCACACACTTAACCACACTGCAGCAGCCAGCTATCAAAGGCTTCCCTGAGGAAAAATTAAGCTCTTGGAGCAATAAATTATGAAAAGACTACATCTAAGGGCACCATCCACCTTGTTCTCACACCCGCTTTAAGTGTTAAATAAATCATAACATCCTGTTCATCGTGCCGTCAGTAGGGGTTAAATAAGTCACTGTAAATGAGCTCCAAATCATAGGATGTTGCTGGCTTCCAAGTTTTTTGTTTGCAAGGAGAAACAGCTCCAGGCCTTTTGATAGTTCGGGTCTTTAAGGAAAGCCTTTTTTCCATTCCAACTACTTCCTGTTAATGTGGAAATGGGAGGAAATGAACATTAAGCAGAAGGATGGGCCCATCCTTTTCCAGTCGTGTGCCTAATTTGTCAGGTGCAATATTGGCACCTGGAGGCTTGTTTTGGCTCCTATTACATCCTTGCTGGGGAAATATCAGGATACTTGTAGCTAACAGTACAGGACTTCAAAGCATTTTTGTTATGGGGAGAAAGAAGAAAGGCTGCCGCCATTAGAAAATGCAGAGTTGAACAACTCTGTTTGCAGAGTGTAAGGGTTACAAACAGCAATAAGTTGAAAAAAAAAAAAGAGAAGAGAAAAAATATGTGACATTTCAGCCTAAAGCCAATCGTGACCATTAAGCCTTTAAGGTAGGTACACCCTAAGGAGGCACACTCATAAATTGTCTCCTGGAAATATGCATGTCTTGGGTGTATTCTTTGTACTTCTGAATCTTCATATGAAACACCCTATTGCTGGGAGCTTGTCAGCATGTATGTGTGTTTCAGTAGGAAGCTTAAGCATTTTGAGCTACAGCGATGGCAAAGTTACTGTTGTAAGTTACTCTGGATCTTAGATCAAAATCTGCAAACTTAAGATGCCAAAGACTGCCTGGTGTCTTTACTTCACGCTAAACACTGTAGACATACTTTCTTTTTTGTGACCTTTCTTGTATTAAGGAACTGTCCAAGATGTGTTAGAGTGCCCATGCTTTGCCAGTATATTAGTGATGCATCTCTCTGGCTGAATCTGTAGAATAAAATTTATTTAAACCTCCAGTAATGAAACGAATGAGACTGAAGTTGAACTTATTCCCCAGCAGTGTTTCAAACTGTGAATTGACTAGATTTGGTTTGGATTTTTAGAACTGAATATTTTGGGCCAAAATAACAATTCATGTACCACTTTTTTCTGTCATAAATTGCAATTAATTAGCATTTGGTGGTGGGAGGAGAGAAGACAGTGTAGCTAATTAATATTTCATTCAGGTAAAACATAGGGAATCAAGCCATGAGTGATATATACAGATCTGCAACTGTTCTGAGAGCAAATTCATTCAGATCAGTGAAATGAGATAATAGACTTGGGAAATCCAGCTGCTATGCAGATGTTGGGTGGAATTTTCCAGGGAAAAGCAGCTATGCCATTTTTTGTGCCTGATTCTGCATCTCTTGCTCAGGAGGAGGTCTCTTTTGCTGGATGGCAAGTTACCACAGAGCAAGCAAACCCTGTGCTGAGGAAACAGCAGTTGGTTTAGGATTGACTGACCCCTTTCTCCCAGGTTAGTTCAGTCTGTACCTGAATCAGATGGAGGTCTTCAAGTCAAGCATTCAGAGTCAACTCTTCCCTGTGAGCCTCAGTTGTGTCTCAATCCAGCCATCCTGGACATGCAAGTGGTCTCAGTTTGACTGTAGAAGATGGTTGTGTGTTTTAGAGTGACTGTGTCTCTCTTTACTTCAGCATTGTCAGTTAATCAATCGATTTCTACAAGGGGACTGTCTTTTGTAGCCATCAAAGATTTCATTGTTATGCTTCTCTTAATTACACACGGTGTTAGACTGGTAGAGGAGACATGAAAATGGCTTGATGATAGTTCTATGTTGGTGCTTGGGGCACTTGACCAGTTTTTTTGTTAGAGACAGTGATTCTTGGCCTTCATCTTCTTGAGAGTGTGCTGACTGATCTCCTGTCCAAATCCCACCAAGATGAGGCTTCTTTGTCGTAACATCATAGAATAGTTTCAGCTGGAAAGGCCCTTTAAAGTTCCAACCTCTCTGCAATGAACGGGGACATGTTCAGCTAGACCAGATTGCCCAGAGTCCCATCCAACTGACCCTCAATATTTCCAGGGATGTGGCATCTACCACCTCTCTGTGCAACCTTTGCCAGTATTTTACCACCCTCATTGTAAATAAGTTTTTCCTTATGTCTAGCCTGAATCTAATTTCTGTTAGTTTAAAATCATTACCTCGCTACAGACCCTACTAAAAACTCTGTCCGCGTCTTTCTTCTTGGTTCTCTTTAAATACTAAAAGATTGCAATAAGGTCTCCCTGGAGCGTTCTCTTTTCCAGGCTGAACAATCCCAATTCTTTCAGCCTGTCCTCATAGGATAGGGTTTCCATCCCTCTGATCATTTCGTCTAAGGAAAGAAATCTTTGGATATGCATAGAACAGCAGTAGCACATATTGTGTGATGACTTCAATGCAAGGGCTCTGCAGCAAAGGCGATTTGGTTTAAACTATTCAGCAGCCATTTAAACTCAGCCCAAGGATTTTTTGCACTGAAGTGGCTGAGGATCACTTGTGTGTTGTGTCCTGCTGACTCAGTGGTGAGGGTGTGGGATCTTGAGCTACCGGAGAGGTACAAAAGTGGTTGGCGGTAAGAAAAGAGAGGAGCTTAATAATCCTTTACTCTCACATCCAGAGACATTTCTGCAGGTTGTGGCCTAATTTATGGTAAACTGCAAAACTACAAAAACCCAGACAATATCTGAAATAAGTGCATGTATTGTCCTATATATGATTGTTTATATGTATGCAACTACCTGAAAAGAGATTGTAGCAAGAGGGGAGTCAGTCTCTTTTCCCAAGTAACATAGGACAGGACGAGGAAATGGCCTCAAGTTGAGCCAGAGGAGGCTTAGATTGGATAATAGGAAAAAATTCTTTGTGGAAAAAATTTCCTCATTGTCAAGCACTGGAACAGGCTGTGCAGGAAAGTGGCTGAGTCGGCAATACTGGAGGTATTTAAAAGACATGTAGATGTGGCACTGTAACACCCATGTAGTAAACAGGGATGTGGTTTAGTGGTGGACTTGGCCATGCTAGGTTTACAGTTGGACTCAATGATTTTAAATGTCTCTTCCAGCACAAATGATTCTATGATTCTGTGACTTTCCTCTAGTAATTTTCCCTGTTCTGCATTATCCAAGAGACACCAGGAAGGATTAATGCTGCAGGAGACCAGAGTGTTCTCTCTACCTCCACAGATAACCATTTTACTGATAGTTGCTGAACCATTTCGAGGTGTGTACATTGCCAGCATACAGTGGCACTGCATGATCTAGGTAACTGACTTTCTTGCTTTGTCATTTTTGAACTTAATTGTGTTACTCTCTACAAACACAGATGCCATGAATTTTGAGGAATAGGTCCTTCCTGTGGATGGGTAAAAGAGCCTTGCAGAGAGAATACAGCCTTGCTCTGTTGACATGTTCCACTTAGAGCTCATAATCTGGTATATTCTTTCCATTGTGTTGATTATTGCATTTCTCTGCAGCTTCAAGAAATACAAATAAATAAATCAAATACACAGGCTTTGGGGGCAATCCTTGACAGATACATCAATTGTCAACTACTTAAATTCCTCACATCTGTGAGTTCAGACGGGATTGGTGTGCTCCTCACATGCCATTTGCGTGGCCCGGGAACAGTAGCATTCGGCACTTCCTTTTCCTTTGTTTTAGAGAATTACAGAACAGGTTGTGTGATGGTGCAAATATAGCTGGTTGCTTTCCACACTGGTATCTTTTCTACCGTATGTATAGCTTTGATAAGCAGCACATGTGCCTGCTTCCCGGCTATACAGTGTTTCCACTCTGATCTCAGGAGTGTAGCTAAATCAATATATCCTTTGTGATGTGCAGATGGAAATAATCTCCAGAAAGATGCATTTCTGAGCTTTGCCCAGTATGTATTTATTTGAGAGGTACAGCTGGTTTGTGGAAAGGTACAATCCAAGCCCATATGTGAGCACACTGCTAACCCTGCTCAAGCAGCTTTACTCTGCAATTGCAGCCCCCTCATGACCACCAGTAGGGCCTCTGGGAGGCTCCTTCGATGTGAAGGGAACTGCCAGGCAGAGTGTTGCCTGGCCTCAGAGGGACAGAAAGAGGGGCAACCTGCCTTTATCCCCACATGCTCTTCTGCTGGCTGCCAAACCCTCCAGCATACCTCAGGACCTTGCTAGTTGCCCCATTATCAGTTTGCCACAAGGTGCTCTTTTGTCCTGCTCCCTGAACTGGACCAGGTGCAGACAGGCCATTTCCATCCTAGAATGGCCTGGGTAAGGTTTGCTGATGTACTTCTGTCTACTGTTGCTAGTTAATGGACCTAAATTCATATTTCAGATCCGTGACCAGGTGCAAGTCCAAATGTCCCCGTGTTCCATGACTGCTTGGGGTGACACTTGGATTCAGGTTCAGTGTCCAGAGATCTCTGACAGACACTATGCTTCTCACCCTATGATGTCAGAGCATTACATTTCTGATAGTTTTGCCCAGTTCAAGCCACTCTGGATGCTAAATGGGTAACACACATCTAGTAAACTCACACAGGCAATGTAAAATCACTTTTGTTTCCTTAAAGGCTTGCAGTATCCGAAATGACATGACTATTTTGACCAGAATTCACGAGGATCTGACAAATCATTCACACCTGTAAAAACACAGGTTCGATATCAATACCTGCATTGTTAATGACATGCTACTAATAACATATTGTACAGCTGAGATTCAAGTAACCAAAGAAGAGAGACAGGCATTTCTTGGTGGGATTCATCGAGCTGCTAGGATGAGGCTAATGTTGCCCTGTTTTCTCTTCGTGGGTTGCACAGCAAATGTAGGGTAGGGAGTACTCTACTTGGGGTACGCTATCGTGGCTGTAGGGGAGCAGTTGGGTGGTTACAGGCATCTGGACCCGTCAGCCCTCCTGACTGACACAGTGATAGGGATATGGGGCTGTAGCAGTTTGCTAAGAAAACTCATGTCTGTTTGACAGGTTTATTCACAGATATTTTTAAAATATAGTTCACTTGTGCAAATCAGGCTGTGAACACCTGAATTTTGGTTCCTCCCAGAGCAGTTTCACAAGGAAGTTGTGCTTTCTTTCCCAGAGTGGATATTTTGCATTGGAAAACACCCATCTTATTTTACAACCCCAAAGCCCCATTTCTCTACGTAATCAGATGTTCAAGCCAATATCTCTCTCTGAATAAAAACTTTGGGGATTTTAGCTCAAAAGCTGAGCTTTCTGTTGCATACCAAAAGCAGCCCTGGAAAACTCCCTTCTACCCACTCAGTTTGGACAAATACTCCTGGAATAGTCTTTCCTCTGTCTCACGCTGCTCTGATCACCATCTTCACATTATTGAGGGCTGATTTTAAATCGGATCACAAGTATTTTATACGTAAAGAACTCATTGCCGTGTGATGGAGTCATCTGAGAGCTGCTCCTCCTCCTCCTTAGCAGTGAGGTGAGGTGAGATGAGATGAGATGAAATGAGATTGAGATGAGATGAAGTGAGACAGGAAGGCCCAGCACCATCATTTCCATCCCTAGGAAGGTCAATGCAGACCATCAGGAGCCTTGGGGCCACCATGAGCCTTGTGACTACCATGAGCCTTGTGGCCCCCCTTTTGTGCCACAGTGGGGGCCTTTGAGACCATGCTTTCTCCTCTACAACGTGCTTGGATTGTTGTGTGTGTATCTACAACAACTTTCATTGCAGGATCCCTCAAATATCCCCTGCAGACCCTACAGGGATACCTTACTGTATTTTGCTGTGTGAGGAGCCCTTGGCCCCCTGAGAGGAGGAGCACACATGGCAGCAGGGATCGTGACCCTCCTGCAATGCCATGTACCCCCAGGCAGGATGGCCCCCATTGCACAGGCAAGCATGCTGTGGTGTGGCACAGTTATGTGGGCTTTCTAGAGGTCAGGCATCAGTCAGCAGCAGGGCTCTGGCATCCCCTCACAGCTCTGCTGTTTGTAATATGTATTATCAGCACTGCGATAATGCTCGAAAATGGATGCTTCTTTCTGAATAAAAGGAAAGTCGCTGCTCGTATCTCAAGGATAAAAGCCTGTCTGGCTGGAAATCAGTGCAGGGTGCTGAAAACAGGCAGAGCAGCTGAGCCAAGCACAGTGGTCCATGTCCCCAGAGAGCAGCGCTTTGGTCCTCCAGAGCAGAGACTGCTGCTTTGGCACTGAGACGGACCTCCCCTTCCACTCACCACCGCAAGCAGCAGCAGAAAACCCAACCCACTCTCCAGCATGGAACTGCCTAGGCAAGCCAAGCACTGCAGAGCCTGGTCCTGGCTGACCGTGATGATAACCAGCCATATGTCTTGTTTTCGTGCCCTTACTATTGATTTGTCAGCTCTACCCCCTCTACTAGTCCAACACCCCAAGACCTCTTCCTTCACCTGCATTTATTTGACCTTGTGGTCCCATTCTCTGTATATTACCTGTGATACAGCAGCAGGAGGCTTCAGGAGGTTTTTCAGAATGTCTTCAGGAGACTTTAGAATGAAGGCAGTACAGTGATGCTGTTGCAGGACAGCCCATGAGGAAAGGTGCCTGAGGGAACTTGGGTCTCTGACCCAAGAGGAGAGGGAAACACAGCAAATGCTGTCTGGATTCATGGTGAAAAGGGACAGTGTGAAATGAAATTATTTTTGTTCTGTTGCCAACATGTGAATTTTACAGAATGTGGGGCTTGGCCTCTGAAAGGTATTTGGTGTCCTTCAAGATACCATTTCAGTGAGCTCAGCCCCCAGGACCATGTCCTCGTTGGAACTGTGTGTCTGTGCATGAACACTCCCCCAGTACAAATCCAAAATCCTTGCTTTTAACGAGTTCACAGAGCCTCACAAAAGCCTATGGGAATATCTGCTTTTGCATGCAAATATTTACCAAGAAAAAATGGATACTTTTGCAGAGCTTCTAGTACTAGACTTCTTCTGCAGAGAAACTGCCAACTGTACATGCGTGCTGGTTTGGCACTGGGACAGCGCATTCCCTGGAGAGTAGAATGAAACCACACACTCCTTTTGCTTGTGAACACCTTTCCATGAAGCAGGTGAAATCATGCTGAACTCACCCCTGCATTCTAGCATGGCTGTTTTCTAAATGTCATTTGAAAGTCTCACCCCCTCCTCCCCCTGTCCCCAGTTTTATCCCTCTTTCAGGAGGCAGCCATCAGCAACAAAACCACAATGCGGGGCTTGGCTGGCTGCATGCATCCAGCAGCTGCTCTGTTCCAAGTTCTGGGCAAGCCACAGCTATCCAGATTCCCGCTTGTCCTATGTCTTCTGCCTCAGTTGCAGTACAGCATCTTGAGCTAGAAGTACCACTAATTGACCAGCCTGGACGGGTTGCCAGCACTGCAGTACAGTCAGCCTGCTGTCCCCAGTTGTCTGTGCCTTTCCCTCCTTCACTACATTTCCAGCCCTTCCTGATCCAAAGCTTGTTACATCTTCCAAGTCCTCCTTGCATTCAAGACTCTAATTCGGCATGTGGTATGCTGTGCTTTTCCAGCAGGCTGCTTTTTGTCATTATCTCTCCACCCAAGTGAATGTTCAGGATGGGCATGTTCTTTCTTCAATTATTGCAGAGAACTAAAATGTAAGCAATAAATGCTAAAGCCAGATTTTTCTAATACAAAACACCAAGCAAAATCTTCGTGTTCTCATATAATTATTCCAAAAGAGTTACAAGCCTGGAAATAAAAATACAATACTCTGTCTTAAAATATGAAGCAGTGTTTTCTTACAGGATAAGGATAAGAATGTGATTTAAGTTTGCTTTAACCCATTTATTTATTGTGTTGTGCTGACATGATTGTTCAAAGAAATTGTGCTTTTGGAAGGAAAAGGTTAAAGTTTGCTACTGATATTCATCAGGAGATGGATATTTAATCTTTAATCTCTTGTTCTAGGCCCCTACTTCGGATCAACTCATTATCCCGAATAAACGATGTGTCATTCCCATTATTTATGTTTCACTGCAGCCAAAGTATCTGGACCTCGTTTTGGTAAGCACCATTCATTTCGACCCATTCAGTATTAATCTCCCTTCTAACATCTTTCCTGTCCTATGTGCTGTCCCCTATTTGCTTTTATGTTTTCCGCAGAGTGTTTATAAAAGGATAATCTTTTACAAAGCAGACAGAATTTTTGTGTATAAACTGCTCTGTTTGAATGCCTCATTGATATACCATCTAAACTGAAGTGTTCAGCAAGATTAGTGCATCCACTGAGCCACTGAACTGGGCAAAAATATGGGAACTGCTCCTTTCTTTATAGCGAGAGAGGGTAGCTAATGATGCCATCTTCTTTTAAATAGGATACTTTTAGCAGATGGACTCTGAGAATATGAATACATTGCACAAATAAAAAATAATAAACAAGGGAGGTGGCTTATTGTGACAAATAATAGGAGAAAAAGACACAAAGTGTATATATTATGTAGAGACCCTGAACCAGCTTCCATCTTAGTGAAACTGGTGTAAATGCAGAATAATTCAGTCAAAATGACGTGAATTAGTGGGGGTTTTTACATCATTGTCGCTCACATCAGGATTTGGTCTCTTTGTACCATAATTGCCGACGACTTCAGCTAGGATTGCAATGCCTTGAAATGCAAATGATACGTTTTTCTCTTTCTCATGCTGATAAAAAGTTCCAGTGAGAATGTTTTGAGCATGATCCCCTCCTTTTTGCATGAAATAAACAAGTAAAGACTGCCTGGCACACATAATGTACACTTATTTCGGCTGTCTCCTTTGCAATGTGTATCTGGTGACATTGGGTGCCACTGACACACCCTCTGTGATGCCGACACTTTATGTTAGAAGAACACAGTATGCAAGTGAATCTGTGCCCATATTCCCACATTTAGATGGGAAAAATCCCAAACAGACATGTGGTAGTATTATTTGAATGGCATAGATTCTTAAATACATTTGTCAGGTTGTACACTTGCCAGCTCTTCTTTGAAGATATAAACCACCAAAACACTCCAAATTTTATCCGTCATGACTCCATCAACATGTAGCACTGTTTAGCATGTTATTTTAGTTAAATTGCACTATTGTTGTCCATCTATTATGACATAAACTAGGATTGGTGCCCTTGCGTTAAAATTAAATAAAAACTGTAAGAAAGAGTTGGGAAAAAGAAAACATTGAGAAAGTCATGCCATTCATTTAGCAATGTAGGAATGTGAGGAGAAATATAAGAGAGGCAGTAAGCACAGAAGGTGTCAGGCACCTCTAGTTTCAGCTTCAAAAAGGATCATTCATGTTTACAAGAGGCTGCATGTGAGGCATGGTTCAGTACCACCTTTGGGGACTGTGCGTAGAGAGGGATGAGATCCCTCTGAATGGCTCCCCTTGTCATTTTTAATTCACCTCCCCCACTGATATGACCCAGACCTGACTTCTAGTAAGAAAACACTGTTCATGGCTATTTCTGGAGTCTGTCAACACCATTGGGAGGTTACTGAGAGCAGTTTGTGGGTTGGCGGGAGAGGTAACCCAGCTTACACCCAGTTTACTGAGTTGTCACTGGTCTTTGGAGAAAGTCCATGTAATTTAGTACACAGAAGCAGTCTCAAAGAAATAATTGCCTGTTCAGTCCTAAAAAGACTGGTAATAAGAAAATGAGTCTGTCACTTTCTGGTTGCTGTTAGCTGAGGTTAAAATCTTTGTGTCATAGCTGCTACTCAGTGCCCTGTGCTGGGTAGGTGGTCTCAACAAAGGAGAGAAAAACCCATATTTGGCTCAAATTGGCCTGCTTACTGGTGGGATTAACATTGGACTGGTCTGGAGAGAGCTACTCTCTGTGTTAGGACTGATGCTCTCCAGACCTCTATGTTCAGTGGTCAGATTTCTTGCAGAAACCAGTGCAGTTTCCAGTGTGCTGTGGGAGGCCAGGCACCTGACAGTGTGAAACAGAAGAGATTTAATGACATTTGCTTGACTATTTCTCATGTTTTACACCAGTGAAGTAATTAAATACAGAATTTTTTCTTCAAAAGATGATCAGATAGGACCTTCCTGGCCTATAAGTTTTAGTGACAGAGCAGTGCTTGTAAGCGTAATATATTTCCTTGCAGTTTTGTGTGATTAACCATGAGGTTCCTGGAAATCCCACAGGAAAGAACATCTCTGTAGACATCAAAATCTTTGCACAAGTGATACAGAGATGACTTGTGCCAAGGATCCATGGCTCTGGAATGTGTCAGACTTGATGTACGTGTGCAGGTCAACTGCATGGTGCGTTGCATTAGCTCAGATGCAGGATGTGGCAGCCCTGTCACTTCCTAGTTGTCATGTTGGCAGGTCTTATTCAGACAGATTTTTCCCAAGCACCAAATTCAAGTCAGTGAAGACCTAATGGAACAGTCTTTGGAAACTATTCGTAAACCATTCTGAGGCAGCAGTGTGGGGATAGATTTCTGGGTGATTTATTTGCACTTAATTAATCTACTCTTCTCACTTGCTCTGACTAAATGGTGGGCCTGGGATGAACTCACTCACAAATTTGTGGCACTAGGTCTGTAGCAGAACAAGAGAGACAAAGGGAGGATGAGTGAGAGAGGACCAGAGACAGACTCAGGGAGGTTCATCTGGATCACAATAGACCTGCTTTCATAGATAGGTAAAGAAAGGAGCCAGTGAAGCAATAATAAAGCCTCTAGGCTCTCATACAGATTAACATACATGGGAAAATCAGAATGGGCTGCTAATAAGTGTGAAAATAGAAGAAAATAAATGTACACTGAAGAGGACAGATGATGTGATTGAGTCCAATAAAATACAATAAGATATGATACAATGTGCCTCTTTTACAGCAGACATTGGATGCACCTTCAAGGCATTAAGGTGGTCCTTGTTAAAATAGTCTTTTCCATAAGGAAAGGACCACATCCAACACAGAAATACTCTGACGGTGTATCAGTATCCTCCCTTCTCATTAAACCCACACTATAAGGCAGGAGAACGCACAACTGATATGGGTGGGCTAAGCCCATTTTTTCCACGAAGTGCCTGTAATGACTATAAAAAGAGGTGGGATGTTCACGTGAAGTCCGCGTGCTACCCTTCTTTTTGTAATGTATGATTGTGCATAGCAGGAGACAGACCTGGCTGTCATTAAAGGAGATTAGTGAAAGTGCTCATTGCTCCTAATCTGGGAATACCCTCACACAAATGCTAAGCAATGCCGTGATTTGGTTCTGACCTGTAGTGTCATCCCTGGTGCTGTGAGTTGTATCGACACTCAGAATGAGGCAGTTCCCACATCACTCTTCCCACACAGTCAGTCTAAACATGCAAAGGTGCAGGCAATACAAGGGGAAAGGGGAAGGAAGAGAGAATGCTGATATGACAGCTGATCGTTAAAGAACCAGGTTATCCCATCTCTTCTGAGGCATGAAATCTGTCAGAAGATAGTGTATTTTTAGGAGCTGACTGTGGACACTTAAGCAGTATATCTTGTTGGTCTAAGGGCACGGAAATCTAGGCACTAACATGATTAATACCGTATCTCAACAAAAGGGATTTCTTACATTTATATCACTCAGAAATAGCTTTCCATAAATTTGATATGAGTACTTGGCAAATGAAGCAGCCGTCAAATACCAGTAGAAATATGTTTGTGATACTTGGAATATACACCTGAAGAACTAGAGAACATTAGTACTCTAGAAGGATTGTTCAGATACCCATAAAAATTGGATGTACGGAGACTATGCAAGGTAGAGGTGTTCAAACCTTTGCCTGATGTAAAAATTGCATTGTAAAATTTCTTTCTTATTGTGAAAAATCAAGATTTCACACTAGCAGCATGCTTGAAGTGAGTGCTGACCAACCATGTGACTGCAGCATGCCTGGGATTCATTTGGTCTGTGAAGGACTTGTGGGAATCTTTTCCTTGTGGATCAGTTGGGTTTTTGGCAGTGAAGGGGCTAGTACCTCTACCTCCAAGCATCTGGGGCAGCCTGAGAGGCAGGCAATGTCTTGGGCAGAGAGGGATGCAGACCTGCTTTGTAGGTACAAGGTGGTGCAAGGTGAGGCTGTGCACCCAGGGAAATGTCTTTAAATATTATTCCTTATAGGGTACCATTTTTAGCTGCCCAGGCAGTGTGGCTGCATTTGAGAGTCCAGGGCTCCTTTTAAAACTCTCCAGACAGAGAGTCTGCACTAATTTCTACATCAGGATTGTACTTTTCTCTTATGCCCTTTTCTCTGCTCCCCCACAAGTACCCCCTCTGTAAATGAAATGAAGCTCTTCTGGGGTCTCTCTTTGGGATAACCAGCCCTGACCACTTTAAGAGAATAATTGAGAATGTTTCCTGCAGATGCTGTCTGAGCACACAGAAATGCCAGAGTGATAGACACAGCTTAAATCCCTAGACTACCAGACAGATAAAGATGGTCTGTCCCAAAATCTGCCTATCCCATGTATCACCATGTCAAAATGAAGCAGAAGGCTTTCACACATCATCACTTCTGTTAGCTTAAGTCCAGGTCCTTGCATCCGTATCGTGTTTAGTAATGCGCTACTGAAAAAGTCTCCAGGGCCCCTCCTGGAAGAAGAATATCTTTAACCCTGCAACTGGAATCTAAGTATCAAAGCTGCAACAATTCCTTAGATACATTTAAGGCAGCACTAGTTAATTTACAAATCCAATTCAGCAAAAGAAAATTATACTGTTTACCTAACTAGCTCTTCCTATGGCTATTAGTACTTTGAGGGCTCAGATAAATACATATGAATGCACTTATAGCTCTTTTTATTGTCCTCACCAAAGAATCATGTTAGGGCTGGAAGGCAGCTTTTAAATCCAGAACAGATAGTTGTAATTGTGCTGCCTTATGTACATAGCCCAGGCCACTCATTTTGCACCCACCATTTCACTTCATGATATCATTTCACTTATGGGGACATTTCTGCACATTTGAATACATCCCTACACAAAGTGTTTTGCCAAGTGAGGTTTTTTGGACCTCATTTGGAAAACCCCCAAAGAACTGGCTTTCGGGTTTCTTCCAAGTTTGGAAAAAAAATCTGATGAAAGCTAAATCAGTTAACACCAAATTGGGTTGATAGGAGGATCCTTGTCTTCTCAGCTAACGGTATGAAACCAGATAAAGGGGTTGATTTGACAGCTGAATAGATTTCCAAAGAGGGGTCATTTTCTCCCATGACCAAATAATATGATAGAGATATGCAAGAGTATGTGTGTGCCTTTCAACAGCAGGCAGAGTCCAAGAGCTTGCTTATCTCTAAATAGCTTCTCTGGTGTCTAAAGTAAAGAATGCAGAGTTTCTGAACAATCAGGGAGCAGATGCTTTTTCTATTTCGCCTTGAGTGACCAACCACACTAGGAGAACTTATGGCTTCATTCTCAGTAGTGCTGTGTGTTCTCATTAGGAACCAAAACGCTGCAGCTTTCAGAAAACATTCAGCACTGTGAAAGATTGAGCCTTTAAGTTTAACAGTGTAATCATTGTAGTGCCTCCACACAATATTCCACTGACTATCGCACGGTCGATTTATTCCATAGTCATTGAAATATCTTGATGCACTGTTGTTCTTCTGGAGTTTATGAAAATCTATGGGGGAAAGAAATTGGACAATAAATCTCTTAGGTACAGATTTTGGTTCCATTGCACCAGCTGATGTGGAGAACAGTCAGATAGTTCGTTTTCAAAGGACCTGATGACTCTACTGTTTATTTACTATTTCAGTTTTTGTGGCAACTTTGTAATTTTCTCACTCTCTTTTTTCTTTAGTAGCTGCAAATATGGAAGAAGGATTCTTCAATGTGTCTGCCATGGTGATCTACTTTTTCATCTGTTTTTGCTTTCCCCCCTTCCCCATGTAATTTTTGATAGGATAAGGTTTTTGCATGTTGCACATCACCTAACCAACAGTGATGTCTTGAGGTTTGGATGTGGAGGCTGTGAAACTACCAGGGCTGAATTTCTTGGATACTTCAATCTTTTTAAAGGAATCATGTATACTACCATTCACCAAGGGAGAGGCAGATGGAAGGCAGTTGATTAGTAATGGGATAAAAAGTCGTTTAGCTCTAAATTAGCAGTAGTAGCAACTGATAGCTGTTTGCATCTGAAGGTTGGGCTGTGTGAAACAAGCTTGTAGTTTCCATCCACTTTCTTGTGGAAAGCAATTATACCTCTGCATACAGTGTCATGGTTTTCATTCCCTCACACAACTTCAACGAAAAGACAGATGGCAATTTTTCTTACCCAGCTTTTGGGAGTTAGTGAGGGGTCTGCCATCAGTTTCAGTGATACCAGGTCATGCCTCACTAGACAAGGAGCCTGACCTTCCCAAGAGCCAAGGAGAAAGCTCTAGGGTCAAGGGCAATGTGTGGCACAAAGCATTGCACTGGCTCCTATCTGTATTCTGGATAACAATTTTGGTGGTCTTTAATCTGTCTCCGGTGTTCATTTTTAAACATGTTAATAGTTACGAGAAATTAATTTTCTAATGGGTTACTCACAGCTAACAAAGTTCGGAATAGCTGGAGAGCCAAACATAACAATATAGTCCTTTCTCATAGAGACGCATTTTAATACTCATTGACAGCAAAACTGTTACAGAATTCCATGCATGAAAAACATGAAGGTAGAATAAGAAATGTAACCTTCTGACTTATGAGTGGAACTGTATCTTCTTTTAAATGGTGTCACTACTGATGCTTTGCTTTGAAACTGAAGTCAGTGTTATAACACAGCTTGCATAATTTTCGCATGTGTTTTTTATGCTGTGCCATTACAGGACTCTGCTGTGATGGTTAACTCTTCTAGCCAAAATTGTTGACCTGCACACTTTTTAAAGAGTACCTCATTCTTCTACTAGGATTAATCAGGAGCTTTTTTGCACACAGTAAAGTTTTGCTACATCCCTATGCCTTTTGCAGAAATTAACATAGATTACTATTACTGTAAGTGTACAAGTTATTGTAGAATCATGGAATGGGTTGAGTTGGAAAGGACCTTAGGGCTCATCCAGGTCCAACTGCCCTGCCATGGGCAGGGGCACCTTGCATTACACCAGGTTGTGAGAGCCCCATCCAGCCTGGCTGTCACGTGAAAGGTGGGAGTTTAGATTTTTGCCTGTCGGTATCCCTGGGAGAGCCAAGACCCTGGAGCCTGACAGTGTATCAGTGTCTTGTAATGA
This sequence comes from Lepidothrix coronata, assembly GCF_001604755.1. Lineage (NCBI taxonomy): Eukaryota > Metazoa > Chordata > Aves > Passeriformes > Pipridae > Lepidothrix > Lepidothrix coronata. The sequence continues at coordinate 356,211 of NW_016690213.1, forward strand.
GACCCTTCACCAACAGATTCACAAGACCAGAGGGTACCTCGACCTCCCTTGTTAGGGGGAACCCAACAGAGCTAAGGCCCCTCAGTGGGTCCTGCAGCTGGTGTTATCTGCTGCTGGTGACTGCAAGGACTCACTTTAACAGTTTATGGAATAACTTTATTAATACAAATTGTGACAGATTAATAAGGTTTGAAGGTTGACGGTGTTAGTGTCTACTGCAATAATATGTCTTAAAACAACAATCTATTACATGTATTAAGCAAGCACAAGTTCTAATACGAAGCAATCTACTAATATGCTGTGGGATAAGGACAAGCAAAAGCTCTGCTCCTAAAAGCAGCATTTAACATGCGTAGAGTATCTTTCTCACCCAAGGCATTCCTCGGGGTGGGGGGGAAGAAGATGGACTCAGACCGTCAATTGATCCCAGCAGTTTCAGTGAAGGTCTTCTCCCCCTTTCCCCGTATCCCCAACTTACTTTTATACTATTTTCTTTGTGTTTGGATGGAATTTCAGTGGCTCTGGTCATAAATACCTTTTATTTCTGATTGGTATATTTAATGGGAGGTGGGTGGTGGTCGTGGTTTAGCACCCGAGGAGGTGGTTCAACATGGTTGTTGGTTTCATCAGCAGAACATCTTGATTCTCCCTTATCAGACAGGTACTCTATGGTCTCAGTACTACAATGTTCTCCCATTCTGCCGGGATTAGACTGGAGGGGGGCCACGTAGTCTTCACGTTGTTCCACACTCTGTTCTGTTTCTCTGAGCAGATGTTTATCGTTGTACTGGGGAACATATTGACCTTTGTCCATCCAGGGAGTTGCAGCTGCTTTTTACCTTAAAATTCTGAATCCCTTCTAGGTTTAACTCCATCCATCATTCCACAGTGGCCTTGAACATGTCCAGGGATGGGCACAACTCTGGGCAACCTGTGCCAGTGCTTCACCACCCTTAAAGTAAAGAATTTCTTTCTAATATCTAATCTAAACCTACCCACCCTTATAGTAAAGAACTTCTTCCTAATATCTAATCTAAATCTACTCTCCTTCGGCTTAAGGCTGAAGGCTCGTTCTCCTATCACTGCATGTGAAAAGTCCCTCTCCAGCTTTTTTGTAGACCTTTTAGGTACTGGAAAGTTCTATAAAGTCTCCCTGGAGCCTTCTCTTCTCCAGGCTGAATATCCCCACGTCTCTCAGCCTGTCCTATAGGAGAGGTGCTGCAGTCCTCTGATCATTGTTCTAGCCCTCCTGTGGACTCCCTCCAGATCAGTGTCCTTCCTGTGCTGAGGACCCCAGAGCTGAACACAGTACTTCTCGTGGGGTCTCATGAGAGTGGAGCAGAGGGGGAGAATCACCTCCCTCAAACTACTGGTCACACTTCTTTTGAAGTAAATAGCTAATAACTAAATATTTAAAGTAAATAACTGATATGAGGCTGACATAAATAGCATTATTTTGCTATTTAGGATTACCAAATAAAATACATAAGAGCTAAAACAATCTGTAATGATCAAAGTAGGTAAATGACACCCAGAATTACATAGGTGACAAGTGGGAGCAGGCTATCTCTCAGTGGGTGGCTGTGTGATTTTGAGCAAGTGTGTAGCATACTTATTTTCTATGGTGGAAATGAAACTGTTGTGATGCTGTCCAGCACCTAGGAGTGGAACTGGGGCCTTGTCCCTGCAGGCAGAGCCCTGTTCCACAATGAATTTTACTTTCATTGTGACATTTTGAAGGTACTACATGGTAATGACACATTGCTCCAATAATTTTTGTACAATGTCTCTATGAGCTCTCTCCATCTGTCATGACAGCACTAGTCTTGGCATCTCTGATAAAAGAATCAAAATTAAAAGGGAGAACAAAAAAGTCAGTTTCTAATATGTTCCAAATACCCGTATCTTACAAGCATAAATTAAATATTGCTCTCATCTTGCGGCCTTCCAGCCATATTACATGGATAAAAACCTCAAAACTATTTAAAATTAAAAATCCTGTTAAAAGCTGAAATATATATAAAGTAAAATAATATTCAGCTGTTTAAACTAACCTGTTGATAAGATGTCAGCTGTCATTTGATTTGCGCTTCATTTAAATTAATAAAAGGTAAACCATAAGCATCGTGATTTGCAGTAATATAAAAGCTATTAAGAAGGACCTTCATCGTAAGCTTCTTTGTCATAAAGCTATTGTATCTTACTTTCAATCACTGAACACTGTTAAAACCATTTCCTAATACGATACTGCCTGATGCAATATACAAATTCCTGTGCAGAGCTATAGGGATGTGACTTTGGGTCTTTAGAGGCAAATTGGAAGTTTCTTCTTGTATAAATTCTTAAAAAAAAAAAAAGTCGTACTGGTGTTCTTTGTATTTTCTTGAGGCTACACACACACATACACCCTAGCTGAAGTTTACTTACAGCCGTTAAAATACCTTTGTGCCTCCTCCTTTATTTGAAATAACCAAACAACATCTAGTTACTCAAATACACCAATTTGTTTGCTCCTATGATAAACGTCATGGACCTCAGTTTCATATCTCCTGTTAAAAATTGTTTCTCCTTCTCCCAGATGTGCTGCTTTTTGAAGTTAATAATGCCAAGAAGAATAAGCTGGAGTTGATAGATACCTCACTTTACTTCCTTCGGAGTGTCCTTACCCATGGTATGCAAATAGTCCCCCTGGTTCTTGTCTATACTGCCTGGTCATGGCAGTGTCACAGTTGCTCGCACGAGATGTGTTCCCCTGTCTGGCCCTTGCAGCAGTCCTCATGTGCCCACAGACAGGAGTGCAAGGAGAGAACTGCGGAGCACTCAGGCATCACAAGATCCCCAAGGCACACCCAAAGCACTGGGCACTCCTGTGTGCCAACACCAGGGCCACTAACATGTGCCTCAGTGAGACACCTGGCACAGCACAGATCAGGGCTTCTGTGCCCTCTCCCTGCAGCATTCCCAGAATGCAGGTAACCACCCAGGCCAGTGAGGATGCTGCTGCTGCTGCCAGTGAGGGTGAGGTCTGTCCTTCCCCAGCGATTTTCTGCTAGAACTGATCCAGGACAGAATAGTTCTCTAGTGTCACCTGCAAACCAGAGCTAGTGTACTCTTTGGTTCTCTTCACACGTTGGCTAATCCCTGGCAATAAAGGGCAATAAAGGGCTAATCCCTGGCAAGTTCCTAAGAGGGCAATGGGACATACTTCAGAGACAATAGCTACAGGCAGACAAGGCAAGGTAGGGCTGGGTGCATTCCTGGGCTTAGACGTAACTCTGAACTCCCAAAGGGATGCCTGTCTTTGGAGCATAACAGCTTTCAGCTTGCTGTTCACATGTGACGGTGGAACTCCATGAGCAAACAGAGCCTGCCATAAGTCTTCTCCACAGGTCTGACTGTACAAGTCAGAGGACAGTGCACCTCATCATCTTAGTCAGACAGGAACAACAGTCATACCCCAAGCTTCTTCCATACCATCCATAAAGACTGAGGACAGGGATGAAAGGGTATAGAAGGCCAAAAGAATGGAGTAGTATGCTACCCGTTTGTCCTGACTGCAGTGCCTCTCCCATCGGGAGGCAAAGAACCAGTGTTGGCAGAGCTCCCCCTGAGGAAGGCAAGGAGCAAGGGCAGCCAGCCCAAAATGCTCCCATTTCTAAGCTGTTCAGAGACAGCCCCAAAGGCTGCCCAGCTGAGGAGCTCCTTGGGGCCTGGTATGTACAGACTAAAAGCACAGGTATGGACCCATGGAGACAACTTACACAGCCTATGGCTGTTGGCAGCCATAGCCAGGGATAGATCTGAGGCTGGAGTGCATAAGGATGGAGGGCAGAGGTGCCTGGCAGAGGAAGGCAGCTGCATGACTTAAGACCATGAGACTACTTTTTCCCTCATGTTCTTTTAAAAACTGGGGCAATGTACCCTTTTAACAAAAAGAGATGGTCCAGAAAATGGAGGCTAAGAAGACTGTTAGCCTTCTCTTTTGTTCACTGTATTTCTACAGATATTCCTCCAAGGACGTACTTTGCTTTTCAGCTCCCTTCAAAGCCAGGCTACAATCTGGCCTGTGTTCTTTGTTTTTAATCTCTCTTTGGGTTTCCTAGGCCATGGATCACAGAGGCCTTTAGGTGTCTTTAAGGTAAATGGACTCAGCTTGACTTCAGACAGTAACGAGAAAGAGAGATATCTTCCTGCCACTCAGTAACAAAGCTGTGCTCAATGTATGCTGGTCCGGACAAGAAGACCTGGCCCACATATAAGTAAATTATCATACCTTTACCTCCCAATAGAGCAAGAAATGCCTAGTGGACTGTTTACTGTGAGCTAGGTGAAATCAATGCCATTTGCATATACCTGGGAACATAGGAAAAAGTTTATTTGAGAGCAGTTAAATGTGAGCAAGAAGTTTGGACTAGATGCCCTCCTGTGATCCTCCCCAACTTGAATCATCCTATAATCCTACCTGTGTTGGATGACACCGTGGATCAATAAAAGTTTGGCACAATCAAATTGAAGAAAACTGTCCAAATCCTTTGGGATATGTCTGACAATGAAAGTGTGTCTGCTCCAGGGCTAGCACAATATGCTGCTCCAAGACCATGTTGATGGTCTTTTGCTGTCCAAAATTAGCAGTGATTAGCTGATCATTCACTGCTGCAGGGCAGTGTGGTTTCTGTGAGAGGAACTCATGTGCCCACAGCCACTGAGACATAAAGGACCTAGTTTTGGCCTCCAGGAATTTAGCCATGTGCTTATTGTACCAGGTAGTGGCTGAGCTCCTGTATCATAGTATACCTCAGTATTATTTTTGTAGAATTATGTTGAATTGTGGTGCGACACTACTTAAAAATATGGTGGTGGACTGACACTGAGGAGCACCTCACTCTCTTGCCTGTGAAGCAGTGAGTTTGCTTCCCTTTGGTTTGGCTCTTCCCAAAGCCTCTTGCTTCTTTTATGGTCTGTCCTCACAAGTCACAGCATGTCATGTCACAAAACTGATATAGCTGGGCATGCTACTTCAGAGTTTCAGCAGATCCTGTATTTGGAGTAGTTTGAAAAGTGTCTAGTGGCCTTTGTCACATGATTTCTCTGTAGTGTGAGACCAGCCGGCAAAGAGCCGTGAGCTCACATGTTTAGATGGCTTAGTTTCTGCATGCAGATAATGTGAATATCTGCTTGGCAGTGTTTTACAGCAACTGAACATTCCTGACGCTGCCTCTTTTCATCCTTCTGCTCCCCCTTCCTTAACAGCAGAATCAGCAGCTGTAACAACACATGGAGGACACTTGGCAGCTGCAAGACACAGATGCTGAGCTCTGTAATAAACTTCTCCTGTAGAAGAATCTGAGTGCTTTTGCTGGCTGCTTAAAAGTCCTTACTGCTGTCTGACTCACTTGTTCAATAAGCAGTTGCAGTGTGTTGATGGCTGTTGCTAATCACTCTTGGGGTTATAAGGACCAACCTAATTGTCCTGCTTAGTCCTTCAGGATGCTGCCATAGCCTGGCTTTAATAATTTGTAAGTGAATTGCTTGCTTTCAAGTAGATATTTAAGAATAAGGTACTGTGAAACGTTTCAGAGGGCCAGGTTTTTTTGTATCTAGAGATAGGCAATAGGCCTGGTTTTGATCACAAGTCACAACGTCCAAACCAGAAATAACTTCACTGTTGCTAAAGGGGTATAAGCTATTATAAAGCAAATGTGAGTGAGGTCAGAGGCGAAGAGGCTTTAAATGAAGTCTGCGTTGCCTGCTAAGGAAATGGCATATTTTTAATATCTCAGAAACTGATGTTTGTTGGAATTGGTCTGTGATAAGGATGTGAATAAGACTCATGGCAGTAGGCTGCTGTTGGGATGGTAGGCAGGCTTATTTCAGAAAAGCCTTGCAGAAGTGTGTTCTAAGGAGCCATTTGAATTTGCAGAGAACGGCCAACTTGGAAGGTTGTCCTGGAGTCTAAAGAGCACTGGGAAAGAAACCAGAAACAGACGCTTGTGGAGATGAAGGCAGGAACTGGGCAACTAGTCTGATATGTGGCCAAGACAGAAAGGGATGCTAGAAAGAGGTGGTTGCAGATGCAAACAAGAGAAGAGCCATATACATGAAGATCCATAGATTAATCTTGATGTATAACATGAGAAGTGCTGAAGGAAAATGAGAGAAGAGTGGCATGGTCAGTGATGTGGGGAATCATGTTTTTTATCAAAAGTTCCTTCCATCTCTTTTTGAGGAAAACTGAAGTCACAACAATAGCAAAGATAATGTAGCAGTGGGAGCAGAAATTGAAGCACAGGCACAAGTAAGGGTGCAGAGTGTAGTGGACAGGATGGACATCACATTCAGTGACACAGGGCTAAAGGGGCAGCTTTATGTGACAGGATTAGCAGGTAAACCAACGTTGGCAACATTTTGATGGATGTCTGCGACAGACTGCATGATCAAGAAGTAGATGAGGCCTTCTTCAGAAAACTGTAAGAAGCCTGATGATTGCAGGCTCTGTTCCACATGGGAGAGACTTGACCACCCTTGGGGCTGCTGGAGTGCCAGCACAGCAGGGCACAAGCAATCCAGGAGGTTTCTGAAGTACATTGGTGGGAACTTCCTGACACAGGTGTTTGAGGGGTGCTGAAGGAAGGCACCTCAGACCAAAAACAAGGGAGAACCAGGTAGGTGAAGGTTGGAGCAGCCTTGGCTGGAGTAACTGCAAGGTGGATCCAGAGGGGAGGGAACAACAGCAAAAAGTGGAATTAAAACCCTGAGCTTCATGAAAGCAGAATTTGGCCTGTTCAGAGATCTACTTTAAAAAATCCTGTGGGATACAGCTCTGGAGAGAAAAGGAGTCCAGAAGAGCTGATTCAAGGATCACCTGTTCAAAACATTATCTATCCTGACGTGCAGAAATCAAACAAAGGTGGTACAAGGTCTGTAAGTATGAACTCCTGGCAAAACTCAAACATGGAAAGGAAGCATAAAAGATATGGAAGCAGGGAGAGATGACCTATGAGGAATAGAGAGGCACTGTCCAAGAATGAAGTGTTGGGGTTAGAAAAGCTAAAGGCAGAATTGCATTTAGTGAGGGACCTGAAAAGTAAAAAAAAAGGCTCCAGTTCTGGGCTCTCCAGTACAAGGGAGAAATAAACATATTGGAACAAGTCTAATAAACAGCCAAGAAAATGATTAAGGAACTAGAGTGTCGTATAGAGGAGAGGCTGAGAGAGCTGGAACTGTTCAGCCTAGTGAAGGCTGAGTGGGATCGTATTAATGTGCATAAATCCCTGATGGAGGTGAATAGAGAAGATGGAGACAGATGCTTCTCAGTGGTGCCCTGTGATAGAAGAAAAAGCAACAGGCACACACTGAAATGAAAGAAATTGCATTCAAATATAAGAAACCTCTTGTTTACTCTGGGGGCTGTGAAACACAGGAACAGGTCGCCCAGCTAAGTTTTGGAGTGTCTGGCTGTGGGCTGATTCAAAAAGGAGCTGGACAACATTCCTGGGCTACCTACTCTATCTGACCATGCTTTGAGCAGGGGATTTAACTAGGTCATCTCAAGGGGTCCCTTCCAACCCCAGCAATTCTGCAGTTCTATGAATGTGCCATATACTAAAATGCAGATCTGGCTAATGGTTGTTGATGTGAAATAGTTACCAATGGGTACATCTCGATAGTATGTGGGAGAGGGAGGAGGTCTAAGAGTGAACAAGGGCACTGGCACAGAACAGGTGGATGGTTCACATCAGCCATCACCAGTGTCACCTTGGCAAGAAGCTACCACCAGTCTTCTCCTCTATGCCTGAGGAGAAGACTCCTGTTTCCACTTCGGTTAGTCCTGTTTCCTTCATAAGACTGACATTCATATATACACTTTTTTACTAGAAAAGGACAGTCCTATTTCTAGTTTGCACAGGAGATGTTTTCCTGTGACCTTTTTTGCGTCCTTGTACTCCAGCATTTGAAGACAAACAGCTGTCCCAAGCTTCAGTTGGAGGAGGAAAAGGAAGACACCATCAGGCACAAATGTTAGTAAGTCACTTTTCCTCTCATTGTCTGGTATATCTAGCATGATTTTTAACCTTAGAAACAGTTATCTCTCTGATTCCTTTACACTTGATATTATTAACTAGTACTGGACATTAGCATTTAAAAATTCCTTCTTAAAGTATGAGTCTTGTTTCTCTTGATATATAGTGGAAACTGATCTGCCTCTGTGATTGCTGCTTGGTAAGTGTTTTGGGACACAGCTAACAACATTGAATTTTATTTTATGTAACAATTGTTATCTTGTAATTTTATAATATTCAAGAATTCTGGATCTAAATATAGTATATAAAAGTTTAATATATTACAAAAAAGTCTAGTATTCCCCCAATAAAGCACAGATATACTAACCTTCAACTAATAGGACTTAAATACCTGTTTCAGAAGTGCTTTCATGCTGCTTTGCTTGCTTGAAAACATGTGAACTATTTGTTTTTAATTCATATTATCTTAGTATTGCAGGTTTCCTTTACAACATGGCTCACTTCAGGCATTAAAAAAAGCCTAGTGATTTTTATCTGTGTTTTAGATTTTCCAGTAGTGATCAGTCACACATATAGTGCTAGTTAGAACTGATGTAGCAAACTGGTTTTGTTTTTTCTTTTGTCACATTGGTAGTACAGCAGGCAAAATGTGTTATGACAATCGTCTCTGAGATGCAAAGATAAATGTGAAAAGGAGCCAAGGACTGTTGCAACTGAACTATTGTGTTAAGAAGCTGAAGGTGACCAGTGAGAACTTCTCACTCCCGCTTACATAATGAGTGATGGCTTTTCAACACAAGGACTCTTAGTCTTTTACTAAGTAGATTCTGATTTGGCAAATACAGTCTGAGACACATTTTTCTCCATGTGAGTAGCTCCACTGAGGTGTCAATGTCATCCACCAGCTTCACAGGAACAGGATCAAAAGCTACAGATGAGGGAAGTTTGAAACTCCAGAGGATTTGCTCATCAAAATCAGGTGTTGTAGATATCCTACTTTTAGTTGTTACTGTAATGAATGCTTAGAGCCTCCTCTAATATCTGTACTCTTTCTTCTGGTCAGGGGTAGTCCAGTGAGTCGGGTCTAAGCTGATGGCTCCAAGCCATTGCAGGATGAAGCAACACACTCCCTCCTTGTTCAAGGGGTCTAGTTCAGTCCTGCTGAGCACTTGAACTCCCTCTCCTTTTCTGCAGAGACCTGGGTGCAACATGGGAGGGTGCCAAGACCTGAAGAAATATTCTGTGTCCTTCAGCTTAAATGCAGTCTTACAATCTCCTCCATGAATTAAGTGTCTAGTTTACATGGCATAACTAAAAAGTGGTGAATAGTCCATGTGCAGGGAAAATTAATTTAATCCTCCTACAGAGGGTTAAATTAATTGATTGAATTGAAGGTATAATGACCTTTGTGGTCTCATCTTTAATGCCTGTGATCATGCGGAGAAGTAAATTAATGAAAATGAAGGGTTAGCAGTTTTTCAGACAGGAGAAGAATAACAGGAGGGTGAAAGAAAATGAACATGAGGCAGCACTAGTAAAGGAAAACTACAAAGCAAGTCATGAAATAGTCTGGTGGTGTATACAGAGAGATAGGGCTGAGGAAAGGGTGTTGGTTGATGAGATACAATAATGAAGGGAAGCTGTTTGATCGCTTGTAGCTCCTGGGTCAGTAGCAGCTGCACCTGCAACACCCCTGGGCTCCCTGTGTGCTGGCCAAGGCAGTGGCTGAGTGTCTGCTGCTGTGCAAATGTGGGCTGCCCTTCTCCTGTATAACACTGCATAAATCAAACATCTGGACTCCAGAGAGACCTTATTAGCGCTAAACAACCTTGATTCAATTATACTACAAGATGCACACAAGATGATATCTTTTGCACACTCTTACACTGTAAAGGACTTATAGGAAGAAAGGCACTGGGGAAGGGGTGGAGAGCATGGAAACTCAATTATTCTCTTATTTCCACCGTTGGCCCATAATAGTGCATAAGGGGGTGGAGGTTGAAGAGTTTGTATAGTCTAACGGCAGGGATAATTTGAATGATTCTGTGCTTTGAAGGCTCTCATTCTCATTTGCTCCACAAATACTTCATCTACATAGACAAAAAATAAAGTAGGGCATGATTTTCAGGCCTGGGTCTTAGAGTCAGCACTTGGCTATGTGGCCAGAGCTACTCAGTTGTGCCTCTGCAGCTTCTGCTGCTTTAAAACTCACTTTTCTTTCCTGACATTAGAAAATGGATCAGCAAAAACACCAGCAGTAAGGCTTTTGCAAAGAGCGGGGGTGCGAAGTGCACTGCCTGGGCCAAATTCCACACCAGATAATTCCATTGAGGCGATGGTTTCAATTGGGCATCGTTATCTTCACTTCCTGTCTCATACTGCAGTGCTGTGCTACTGAGCAGCTGCTGATTTTGTACATCTCAGGCCTGGCTCCATGTCATAGTGGGGCTGCGACATCTCCTCCCAGCTCTTTGCTTTGCTCACAGGAGTTGCATGGAAAGGGAGCAAACCATGGAAAGTGCTTTGAATTCCTCTGTTGAAATTTACGTCTTCTAGTGTGGTTATTTTTTGCTATTACGGAGCAAAGTTGTATTTCAAAAACTTTCCTGTTGTTTCTGCAGATCTGTCATCCATTTCCATGGATACGTGAGTGGTAATAAGGCAGCCAGTAGCTGTCAATTCCAGCCACTCACTGGCTGCCCAGTGAGTAGTGAAAAGCTGCTGAAGTCATTAGGATTTTACACTTGAAAATAACACCATAGTTTGAACTTTTCTGGTACTTTTCAATCAGGAATCCCCAGGTCTGGTAAATGAGCCACTACTATAATTAATTAAGCATCATAACAGCTTGGTGAGTGTGTTAGGAGGACCTGGAGGCTGGGAAGCACTGGAGTGACCTGTTGAAGACATTCAGTTCATCTGTTCTGACACCCTGAGCTCATTCCTGAATGTTTTAGGTGTAGACCACCTACAGATCAGGTTATGGAAATTTGCCCATCCTCATTTGCTTAATGACAAAGCATCTCTCTCTTTTTTTTCCCCCTAGATAATCCAAGGCATCTTTGATTTCTGCTGCAGCAAGAGCCATCAGATAATAGAAGGGCTGCATTCCTGCAGGATATGGCATATGCTAACTGTTCATTGAATGGTTTTCCCTGTCCATCATGTTGAATTCCTCAGTCAGGTTCTTGCTAGCTCTTTTCTAAGGATAAGGCTTTTACCACTATGACAGGGAGATTATTCCATGAAGAAGAGAGATTATGTGTCATTATTATCCCTGAACACTTTATTTTTCTGGACATTTCCAATATAAAATACCTCTTAGTTGTGTTTCAGGGAATTAACCTGAAGAGTAAATTAGAGGAAGGAATTTTTTTTATATATATAATGTCATTATAGTATGCTCTGGTTTTCCACATTCGATTTGTCAATATATTCACCCTATTTTTCAGCTTTTAATTTCTGCTCTATGAGACACAAACATTGAGTGATGATTCTTTCATTCTTGCACCTTTACATAACCCCCTGAATCAAACAGGTCTTTGCATGTTAAACAACTGTTCAGAGTAATTAAGGTAGGTGGAACTGGGTCCATCACAGTTTACCTTTTGTGAATCCTCATTTTCTGTTCCTAAAAGACCCCACAGGTAAGTGACTCTATGTGTTTCTGAAAAGATTTATAGAGTTTTTATAATGGGAACTGCTCAAGTAATCCTTAACTCAGTTAACTTGCCATCAAACTTCCGAATTTACCAGCAATGCATCTGGAGTTCTTCACGCTCTCATAATTATTATTAACCAAATTAAATCTCTGAAAGTACTGTAGGGATTATCCAAGTAACTTTTACACACAGAGCCCATTGAGGTTCAGGGGCTTTATTTGTGTGAAGAAAGATTGCAGAGCAAATCTAGAAAAATAAGATGACATCACTCAAGTATCCCCAGTCCATCTACATTGTCTCCTTTGAGTCATTCACATGGATAGTCAATAAAATTGGTCACAGATGATAATGGTACCCAACCATTAACCTCTTTCCATTCGCAGAGGAAGTTATTTATTATGACCCTTTATTTTCTGTTAGTTAAACCATTTTTAATCTTTAACGAAGACTTCATCTCTAGCCCTGTGATTATGTATTTCCCTTAATAGTATTTTATGAGGGATCTTACCAAAAATATTTTCAAATTTCAAGTAAATTAATATCTTGCAGATCACCTTTATCTGCTGGTTTGTTCACTTTTTCCAAAACCAAAATGTCGTGCTTTTCAACATTATTAATTGCCTTGGGGAAGACATAAAAAAAATGCAGATGTATTTTGACAGCTACTGTAATGGTTTAGCAGAGCTGCGCTTGGATTAGCACTGTTCTTCTGCCTGTACTTAAGAACTCTATTTCATTTCCTGGCATCTCTCTCCTCAGGTCAACCACTAGTTCAAGGTGGAAATGATAAGTCTGCAGCATCTCGAGTGTGCTGGTGTTAGCTCTTGGGAAGTCGAGAGGAAGGAAATAACAGTCCATAAAGTTTTGATTGCTTGGAAAAGAAGAGATGTTTGCTGAAAGTATGAGCAAGGCCAGCTGCAAAGAGTTCAAGAATGAGTAGAAGTGCTGCTGCATTGTCTGCTCATTCACTTTAGTTATGAGTCGACAGCATTTCATATTGGACATTGAGTAGAGGAAGACTATTTTTCTCAGGCCTTTTAGGAGACTATCTTACAGCATCCACTTTTTAGTTAGTGGAGGTTCCACTTTAAAGATGGACAGAACAGCATGATCCAGGATAGTGTGGTAGGGAAGGTTTTGGCAAAAATAATGGCACTGAAGAAGTAAAATAAATGTGCCATGCTCTATTCCTCCCCCAATTTTAAAATATCAGCATTTTGCAAGCAATGGGCCATATGCTCCCAGGGCTTGCAAGCCAAAAAGTATAGCAACTTACTACAAAACCGCTCTCCAAATTCTACACACAAGCCAAAACCTCCTACTTGGTATTCTGCCGTCATGCCAACTTGTGGAACAGAAACTGGGCCTGAGCAAGGAGATCTGCAAAAGAATCTCAGGTTATGCACATACACACATGAAGGGAGATATAGGATGTGGCTGACTAGGGGCTGGGGTTGGGACAATTATCCTGAAAACCCAGCTTGGGGAAAGAGCAAGATAAATCACCACTAATAGCAAGCACATATTTCCAGGTCAGAATGCCCCTCTCCACAGAGGGAGGGCAGCAAAGTCTCCTTGGGTTGTTTCTGCTGGGTTTGCTAGGAAAGGAAGCAGGAATGTGGGCCTGAAATACCAGCCTCATATGGTCCATGCACTGGGAGGAGCATGGCTCTTCAGCATGAGAGGGGGCTCTAGTCGCATCCTCTTGGGTGGGAACCATTCTGCATGCTCTGGTGTCTAGAACTAATTGACTAGTTCTGAAACCAGGTTCCTGAAGAATACTAGTGATATACTAGTGAATACTCCTGAAGAATCCAGAGATATATAGGTGCTCTTCCCCTGTACCTCACAGAATTGTCTGCCTGTTTGGAGCAGTGAAGGAGATGTCTTTGTTCAAGAATTTTCTGTGTGGAACAGCAAGACAAGAATTAGTCCGTCACTGTCAATTTGCTTTCAGCAGAAATGTACATTGTACTGTTGCAAGACTAATAATATTGGCATGCGAAAGTACTGGGGAATGCCACCTCTATATGATGGACTTGTGGATGTTGTCTGAAACCTCATGGGGCTGTTCATTTCCATGTTCCCTCACCCCTGGGTACAAGACTCTCCTGTATTTTCCATACCCTATTTCTCTATGAGCATCTGGAGGGTACTTTTTATTTCTCCAGGGGTAATCCCTGCAATATTTTAGCCATTGGCTAGCTCAGAGCTCCTCCCTTTTCTGGCTTGTACACTATACACTCTTTAATAGAGATTTAAAGCAGTATAGATACTCAGCTTTTCTGAACATTGTTGTGGACTGTAACTGATAAAAAAAGAGGTAGAGAATGCCTATTTGAGGAGCTGTACTCGCCACTGTAGGCAGAGTGAATTGGGGCAATAAAATCACAGGATAGGGTGTATGGAGCAGAGCATATGCTCTACCTCGACCAGGAGTGAGCCAACTGCTGCTGGGAGGATGGGGCTGTGAATGGCCTCCGGACCAAACACTTGCTCGATTTGCACGCCTGCACGGCTGCTGGTGGATCCAGCTGCTCCTTCCCCTGGCTGCCTTACACAGACACAGGGATGCTCATGACCAGACACAGAGGGGCAGAGCAGCTCCTTGGGAACCTGAAAGCAAGCAAGAGAAGAGGACCTGGTCTGGGAAAAACATGTTCTCTGGCCCCACGGCTGGGCCAAAGTACTGTAGGTAAAACTGAGACATAGCAGGCTGGTACTTGAGTGAGAAGTTTATGAGAAGTAGCTTATGTCAGGTGCTTCAGGGTGTAATTTTCTACTTTCAGTAGGTCATAGTTTTTACCTCTGGTATTGTCCCTTTTTGAGACTGGTGGAAGAATTCTCAAAGGCAGTTGTTGGAAGAAGTGATAAAGTCCATTTCCTTTAGTCTGAGTTACAATTAAGCTTCTACTGAATACTGTATTGCACCCTGAATGTGACATTTTCAACACCAGGGCAGTCACTTCTCTCCCCCAAGGGAGCAACCAGTGCTGTGCTGTCCTAAAAAGACAGCAAATGTCAGTGACTATGATTTTATGAGGTTGAGATATAATATATAGGCTCTTGTCATCAAATGATAAAGACAAGATGTGCTATTTTAAGCATGCAATTTTGCCAGTAATAATAATTTTCTCCATAATGGCCCTTTTTTTTTTTAATGTTGATATGAAATAAACTTTTAAGAGCAATGAGAATATGTTTGGAATTTTCTCATCCTAAAATTTATGTTCATTTATTTTCTGCAGCAAGTAATCAAAAGTCTCATGCAACAACACATGAAACAGGATTGCTCTTTTTATTTCTTGGGAGATGGCCATCATTATATTGGGCCAGAGCTATGAGTCAGGACTGCTGTTTCCTATCCTGAAGTGAGGAATCTCTCTCAGGAAGTCCTGTGTTGTGCTGGAGATCAGAGCAGGTGATAATGGTCTCATCTGGCTTTGAAATTTATGAGAAGGAGATGTGTCTTGTAATGGAGTCATTATTTTGTTTTAGTCCATTCTCCGAGTTGCAGCACTTGGAGATGTAAAAGCCGTGTGGTGACCAGATGGATGGAGCTGGGAACAAGGAAGAGCAGTAGGATGGCTTCCCCATTACTAGTAAGATGATATTGAATAGAAACATAAATGCTGTGAAACTATGTGATTTTATCCATGCAGATGACTATAGGAAGACGTATAGCTTATGCAAATGTAGGCCCTAAACTGAGAGGAGGTGGAAAGAGAAGGGAGAGGTCAGAGAATATAGACTTAAAACCCAAGATAATATGAGTGGTTGAATCCCTTAGAACCTGAACCAACTCCATTAGTTGACATCAACAGGGGCCTCTGAATTCTGAAATGAAAATGGAAAAACACTCAATGAACATGAACTTAAAAATATGGCTAAGAAGATTGAAATAGATGACATTTATGTGAGGTTTAGAAATATTCCAAATTGTTAAATAAAAAGATTCCTCCTTCAATTTTCCTGTAATCTTTCACATATTTCATTCAGAACTCTGGGACTCAAAATTACCAGTGCATCCAAGTTCAAATTTTTGGCTTATTTGCCTAGGTTTTATTTTCTTGTTCTCTTTAATTCCATTCCTAAATATCTGTTTGGTAACTCTTGGTTTCTGTTTGGAACTGGACAAAGTAATATCTTCCATCAATTCTTAAGCTTCCAGTCTGTCTTCTTTGTGGCTATGAGAGGAAAATGTATTTTAAAACCAGTAGAAAACTGCATATTCTAATTCTATTCTAAACTAAACTAATGAATTTATTTCATAGTGGACCAAAAATTAATTATAATATGACCTTAAGTAGTTGAAACTTTTCAAGGTAATTTGTACTAAAACTTTGCTTTGTTTTATGAGGAAATATTGAACACTCTTTAAATGCTTAATCTAGTAAAATTAAGATGGAAGGGGGATGAGTTTTCACAAAGAAATTCAGAGAGAAGCCTCAAAGACAAAAAAAAATTAGTTAAAGAATATTACTAGTACAAGATCAAGTAAATGCAAGTCAGTCATTAATACATTCATAACGGAAATTTAGAGAGAGATTTCCATCCATCCAAGAAGTGATATTCTGATTATGGTAACAGAGAAATTCACTGTTTTAGGCTGCAGTTGGGTATGTTAATGAAAACGATTGTATCGCAGAATTCTTAGGGACAGAAAATGAGGCTTGTGATGTGGATCAGTTGGTATCTGATGTTTAGATGTCAGCAGCTGAGTTTGAAAAGAGACTTGGTTGTTTATTTGCACCATTGCTTTATTCTATTAATCACATGCTTCAGGACTTTTGTTCGCAGTCTGCGGAGGTCAGGAAGGGTCATTTTTGCTTTTCATTTATTCATTGCTAGACTTCTAGGTTGGTCTCTTTTTCACCTCTGAACCATGAAAGAGCAGGAGGTAGGCTAGAGCCCCTAATCTCTGCCTATATCTCACTCATAAACTCAAGTTTAAAGTGATTACGAGATTTGGGGTAAGGGAGGAATTTCTCTGTCGATCAGATAGTCAGGAACTGCTGCAGAAGAGAGGATTGTCTTCACCTGTCTTAATTTCTTAGGATTTGCAGGAGATTTCACCTAACAGTTTCCTTCTATCACAAGGATTTGGGCTATTGACAATGCATTACATCTTGTCTTTTTGCTTCCTGGGGCTCATTAAGTTTGCAGCTGCTTTATGATGAAGTGTAAAGTTTGTTAGAGGCTCCTGGGGCCAGTGGTGTGTGGGGACACATTGGGCAGAATGCCTGTGGACTCTCCAAGTTAATAATCTGTGAAAGTCTGCACTTGCTAGCCCAGCTGACCCTTTCCATCCTTGTTTCCTACATTTTTTATTCTTCTTTCCAAAAAAAAAAAAGACCTTCCAAATGTTAATTTTAAGTCAACCTGAAATTCTTTGTCTTTCATGATGTGCTAAACCGGTTAATAACGTAGGCATTGAAAAAACAGCCTGCTCACACCGGAGCTCCTAATGCCCTGGGTTCCTTCATGACCTCAGGTTAGATGCAGAGGCCTGTGGGCAGCATGCACACAGCAATCCCTCTGGACCTAGAAGTCAGAAAACAGGCTGTAAAACAGACTAGAACACTACCTCTATCCTGGCTTACATTAGGCTGAGCAGACCAGTGTTCCAGGAACCTGGGCTTTCCAGAATGTGACTACTATAGATCTCAAATGTACTGACCTAAATTGGGAAGCAGTTGTATTTCAGTGGAACACTTTTGAGGGTGATGTAAGTCAGGCATTGCTGCTGGCTTGGGATTCAGGTGGAAATCACCATTAACCCTAAAGCAGTGCTGGGTGGAGGACTCAGACCTCCTGGCCACCTAAAGGAGTGGAGTCAGTGCTTTAAAATGGGACAAAGTGGAGATTTAGGAAATGGACAGGCAGGAGGAGGCCCAACTCTTCTTCTTCTGACACAGCTCTCACTTGTGGAGCCACATGCTGCACCAGGTGGCTCTGACACAAGAAAGCCTAACAGAGCTGCTGGAGGAGTCTTGATGATGAATTATTTTGAAGCCACCATTGGGCAGCAGCTTACCAATTGATCAAGGAGAAAGATGAATCGAAACTACAGCGACCTGCAAGATCCTGGTATTCTGCTTTATAATTTGCACATGCTAAAGACATAAAATGATTGTTATGGCTTCTTCCTTCCTTTCCAGCCTAAAGATAGTAAAAAAATTCCCCCCTTGTATGAAACAGACAAGTAAGCTGCAAGGATTCCTGTGGTGCACTGTTTTAATACATACTGTTTAATTATACTTTTATGACTGGGAACAGGTAACAGTGTTCATGCTAAAAATATTTAGACATATGGATTCCGCTTGTATTCAGAGCTGTTTTCATCTACCAGACTCATAAAGTACATGATAATGCCATATGTACAATAAAAACACATTTTTTGAAGACTACATAAATGCATACTACTAAAATACAGATATTTTGCTAAGGAAATTAAAAATGAAAGATAGGTTTAAAACATTGTTAAAGACTATAATGGGAATGGCAAGTGGCATAATGGGAATAATGCCGTGGGATTATCCTTGGGCAATAGGGAATAACCAGAATGAGATAGTATTAAGGACAATAAGTCCAATCCTGCAGAGCACAAGCAATCCTGAGAAGTGCTGAGCCTGCTCAGCTCATGGTGAATTCAGTGGACGCTGAGGGCATTGAACACCTCTGCAGGATGAGACCCCAGTCAGAGACTTCCAACCTAAGGCTGGCATTTTTAGCCTGGATTTTTATGAGATGCCAATTTGAATGTCTTAGTGGGACCCTGGAACACTGAGAACCACTCAGAACAGCAGCCAAAATTTTCCGAGTGGGCCTGATCCGCCTGCCACTTATATTGAAGGACAGATCTCCATTGTCCTCCATGGGCTTTGTTTCTGGCCCTTTTATCAGGAGGCACCCTAAGTGCATTGAAAATTGGCTGAGGGAGGTATGGAAGCAGCACATCTCAAAAATCCTGTGCTGCTGGCACTCTGGTTAGGTGGAGCCAGCTTAACTCCATTTTCAATTGTGAGATGGCCAAGTTGTGCAAGCGCTTCTGCCCATTTCGTTCCTTAGCACAATAAACCCCTATTTTACATGCCTCAGATAGCCAAGGTTACAGAGCTGTAAGGACAGTGAGAGTCACGTATCTTGATTTCAAGCAAACAGTTTCCTTGGATGGAAAAATAATATTTGTGATTCCCCGAGCAGAAAAATCCTGGAAAAGCTATCTTCCCCTTTCCCGGAGTCCAAGCAGGATTGTTTTAATAACCTTATTAACAAGGTCTATGTGAAATACTAGTGACTATGGCCTCAATCCTGCAGTTTTAACATGATCATCCGTGGCCAAAGAGTGAAGGGGGGATGTGTGTGAAGTGTTTGCAGGACTAGGGGCTATGACTCTGTCCCACTGAAATCATCAGAGAGTTAACGAGTGTTGTTAAGTTTCACTGCTCCCAAACCCAGTGTGCACTTCCCCAGGGCAGGTGGAAGCTGAAAAATTTAGCCATTTTGGGGGCTCAGGGATTATTGTAGCCTGGGCCCAAACCCTCATGGTATTTACTTGTATATCCTTGCCTCTTTGGAGCTCTGAATTAGCTGCTACAGGAAAATCATGCATGGCGAATGAAGAACCCTGCTCAAGGGGCCAAAAATCTAGTGTTGGGCATGGAAGCAGCTCCGACAACACATCATCTGTGCCTACATTGCATAAGAAAATAGTCTGGGCTGCTGAGAAGGTGGCATGGCTCCTCTTCTCCTGCTGTCATCCTTCTCTGGCACCAGAGAGGGCAGTTGTGCGCAGTGATCCAACCATGGGTGCTCCCTGGGAGATCTGGAGCAGGAAGTGTCCTCACAGCGGGTGTCCATGTGGCTTGAGGAGGCCCTGGCTGCCTGGTCAGCTTAGCCTAACATGTCCATGCTGCATCTGCAAGCCAGACCATCTCCCACCTGCCTGGAGGTTGGCTTAGGAGCTCTCTTTCAGGGTGAGAGTGAGGCCAACCCCAGGAGAGGACTTGCAGAAGGAAGTCACCCATCATGAGACATTTGTTTCTCTTAGACTGGGCTAGACATAGGGCTGCCCTTCCCTGGTTGCAGAGTGAGGAGAGCAACAGATCTTCCAGAAGCAGCTTCTTCAATGTTCAGGTAACCTTCAATATGGACAGCTTCCACAGCTGCTCCAAAAATGCTGCCTTTAAAAGGCACCTGAAGGCACCTCTCAGTTCTTCAGTGGACCTTCAGCACTCTGAAACTATTCGTAAATACCCTTGTTAAAACGTGCATTTCAGCATAATCACAATGAGCCTAACTGCTAAGTCCAGCCTTACAGGGAGGATGGCACTTACTTCCTTAAATGTATAATATAGAGCATCCACATTCATATTTTTAGTAGCATATAGCAGTGGTCCAGCCTTTAGTGTACTGTATGTACTTTTAATAATCTCCATAAAAGCCTGATTTTCAATCCCTAGGCTCAAGCTGACAGTGTAAATAAAATCACCCAAATCCACAGGGTAAGAGAAATGAAAATGACAAGGATTAAAATTTTGTCAAACCTCTTTCTTTTTAAAATTCTGCTTCCCTTCCAATTGGATCACGACCCTCTGTGTGCACAGCTTAAGACCAGACGGTATGCTTTCACTTTTATTCCGCTCTGCAGCAGGCTTACAGTATTTAGTGAAAGTCTGTAAAGAATGTGTGCTGTGTAGAGAGTTAATACCATAATCCCCTATCGTTAGGGTCAAATGCTGAATAGAGCAGAAGAATTAGAAAATATGTTACATACAATGGCAGAAAAAATGCATCAGCATGCTGTTCTGTTAACACATGCATTCATTACCAACAAGTAAATGACAATGAGGTAATAGAGTATATTAAGAGTTGTGTACTTCAAGTCTAGTGGGCGTGTTGTTATGAGAACCTGAGACTTTGAGTGAGAATCTCACTCTGAATACACACACATCACAGGGTTCTTCTTCCCATATTATTGCTTCTTTCTAGGAAGCACTTTGATGCAAAAATCAGCTTTTAAAATTATTTGGCAGGGATAAACTTTGAATACTCCTTTTTTTAATTTCCTGTGAAGTGTGATATCTGTATTTTGCTATCCAAGCACCACAGTACGTCTGTCTCTAGAGAATTCCCGAGCATGAATTGTGGTAATTTTAGCTAAGGAAGTATTCAGAAAACAATCCTAGTGCTTGCCTTTTCGAGAGATTCTTAGGGGGCTAGCTAGTTACATCATATAGAATTGGCATGGGTATTTCATTCCCTTGGGTTTTCAGGAAAAACGAGCCAGCATGTGCTGGAGGAGTGACAATTTGCTAGAAAGACAAGAAAGAAAATACATTTTATATGTTGCATTGCCTGAAACCAATTGCAAAATACAAGAATCACACAATCTAAAAACCTTATCACTACGAGTTAGCATATTATGCCTTCCTCTAAGAAGAGTCTGAGCTTCACAAGAAGGGGTGGGTGACCTTATGGAATAGGAAGAGATATAGAAGTTATTTGGCTGCCTGTACTGGCACTAAGTAGTGTCTGATTCCCTAATTATTCCTGCTGATTTAGCCTGGTTATTAAGGGAGAGAGACAGTGCTGAGCTGGAGACAGGATGAAGGTACTTAAAAAACATCTTGCAATAGCTGGTTAATGACAAACTGTGGAAAGCACAGCAGCAACGTGTAACCTCAAGACTTTGTCCAGCCCAAGCGTGTTATCTTATCTCATGACTGATCAATTGTAAATAGTACCAGGCAGCACAGCACTTCACCAAATGGGCCATGTATGGTCTTATGTAGACACATATGCTGGTTGTGAACGATCACCTGCACAATGTTTCCAATTTTGTATTATTTTCCTACAGTAGGAGTTGGGAGTGGTCAGGAAATTACTTTTATCTGAAGAAGGAAAAGAAAAAGAACTTTAATTTCTCAGAAGCTTAGGTTTGGGGTTTCTTTTAACTAATTCAGGAAATCCATTTCTCATAATATCTGCGTCAAAATAACTTTCTTTTAGTTTTGAAAGTTTTCTAAAATTCTCCTTGAGAATTTTTGAGTTCTATGAGTGGGGCTTTAAGCAGTTGTCCAGGCTGTCTGACAGATGCCAAGGGTCAGGCAACATTAGCAGGGCTAGGTCCGAAGGTGTTGGTGTCCTGCTCCTGAATTGTGGTGTCCTGTAGTGACCTCATCGTTAGACGTGAAAATTGCTGATGGCTTCCTTTCTTTTTAATCCTCCTGAAATTTGTTTTACCTACTTTACATCATTCTGACAGTTCTTCCTTCAATGTCAGACTACTGCAAAAACAAATATAGAAAAAAATAATTAAAAAGGAGACATACCAGCAAAACACAAAAATCTTCCCCATTTAGGTGCACAGTTTTCATATGCATCCGTTGATGTAAAAGATGTTTTTCATCTGGATAAAATTCATCTTCATGGTTTAGTCTTCATAATCTCTGGTATATATTTCTTTATACCCTTGGGCAGTAAATGTAGAAGCTATAGGTAAATTCTGGGTATTCACTTTATTTAGCCACACTTCTGCTTTATGGTGGACAGCCAAAGCCAGGCTGTGCCAGACTGCTGCCCAAGGAAATCCTGGTGAGGAGATTCTTAGAAACTGAGATGCATATATATGTTTGTCACTTACAGTAGTAGGAGTGTGGTATTTTTTATTAAGGGAAGAACTTCTCACGTGGAAACTGCAGACTTGATGAGTTGATATTATTTAAATCAATAGATTATGTGTATTTGTCTTGACTCAATTTAATATCTGAGTCAGTAGGCTGAAATAATTAGAAATTATGACTGGAAAGGGAAATGGAGTGTGATAAATTAAATCAAAGAAACAAAACCTGTTGTTTCTTTGGTGGCAGGAGAATACACAACAGTAGAAGAGAAAGTATTTGATGTGGAGTTCCTTCTCTAAGACAAAGTAAGAATAAGCAAGATAATTCAGGTGACTGAGGATTAATCAAGTTGGTGCTTGTCATTCAACAAATGGTTCAGCTCAAAAAAAGAGACATTAAACCTAGAGGAGGAATCTAATAATAATCACTGCTGGGGCTAATTTTAGAGCTATAAAAACTACAAAATAAGCTCTTTTCAAAGTGGCTGATGCCACTGGGACATGAGGAGAAGGGTAGGCTGGGCCAATAGGATAGAGAGCAGAACCTGTCGGTTCTTCCCTGGTCCCCAGTCTTTGCTTTCCACACAGTTCTCTTGGTTAGGCTCAGACAATAAAACGCTGTACTGGGATTTACTCGCATTTTGTGAAAGGACAATTAATGCCCATTCACTAGAAGGGCCTGGATTGAGGTTGATTGTCTTAGAGATGGTTATTTTCTAAGATCTAATTTTGGGTTCGACTGAGTGGAATCAAGCCGGAGGTCTGACTGTTGAGTGTTCAAGTCTGTGCACAGCAGATGCAGAAATTTTTCAGACAAATTAGTGAAGAGACTTCTGTTATGCACAAACTGCTCTGTAATGATTATGGGTACTGTCTGAATGTTTCAGTGCTCGTGATATGACTATAAAGGGTTAAACCAATGGTACTGTTGGGAAAACAAGGAGAAAAAGGGAAAAGAACAGTGTCATCTGCTTAAATGAGCAAGTTGTGACCAGCATTCTGGTCACCATCAATTTACATCTTGTCATATGGCTCCACACAACTCCTTTCTGTGGTTCAGAAAGGGATTGACTCATGAGAATCACCCAGGAAATGTTCTTCTCTTGCAAAGACATTCAGTTCCCTTTATGCTCAGTAACATACAAGTACTAGGAACAAGTTTTTCCCCCCAGCTTCCTTACATAATCAGTGCATCACCTGCAACCCTCTTTGGGATGAAAATTATTTGAGTACAAGGGAAATGAACTTTTTCTGGTGATATCCACGCCCTGTTCAGATCAATGGCAGCTGCATGTCTTTGAGTGCTTTAGGAAAGGATTTAAGGCCATCTGATGGTCTGAAAGAAATGGTATCTACCTTATTTCTTAGTATTGGCCTCTAAGCATAGAAAAGTAAAAGTGAACAGTTTGGGGTTAACCCTAAGGGAATTTACTCTTCAGAAAAAGTGAGGTGAGAGTAGGTTTTGCAGACGTTTCGATAAGAAGTTATATTTGGTTCTTGCGGTATTTACATAACCTCTACCACTACAACATCTGACTATCTTCCAAATACCTAAATATGCCAGTGTCTTTCATTTTTTCTTTTTTTCCTTTCTTTTTTTTTTTTTAGCCCATAAGAAAAGTAGCTTGATTAGCATGTTTTTGTTTGCTTGTGTTTGTGCTTAGATGTGGTTGTACCTGGCAACTGTATGTGAAGAAATTAATGAGGCAAAGTTAAGTCAGAGAGATGAGTTTTGCAATTAACACTGAATGTGGTGAGATATATAGTTATTCTCATCTCTTGTGAAAACAAATTAACTTGCCATAGGAAAGTTGTATCTCCTGCCTTCATGGGTTTCTCTACATTGGTTGGCCTTTCTTGGTTTTGATAGCACATACCAGCTGCAAGTTGTAATGTGATGCAAAATGCATCCATGAACAGAGCATCAGGAAGGCTGGATGATCAGCTGCTCGTGCCACTGTTCCTTTTTTAAAAAAAATGCTGCAGATGCACCATTAGCAAAGAGGAAAAGTGTCATTTATTTGAACAGAAGGATTCTGATTGATTTAGAAAATGCCCAGCAAAACATAAAACACATCATGTCTGTCATTTTCCTTTGCTCATTTGCAAACAGCAACCGTTCACAAATCAAACACCAACATTATATTTCAGAGAAAATAAAAACTTTTGCCTACCTTTGAAAACTGGCATAAAACTTGATTTCATCATACATGCATACACAGGCAGAACTCATCACTGTCACCAGAGAGTTCATGTGAGCATGGTACACACATGTTTTCAGTTTCATGGTTTTCATTGCAGCTTTCTTGATGACTGCCAGTTTATTGCATTGAAAGGTACAGCCTGAGTGCTTTGTTAAACTTGTCTTCTTACTAGCTTCTTATCTGTCCTCCCTTTTTTATTTGATGTTGGAAAATGCTGTGTAAAGCTACCCTTCATACCCAAAGGAAATCACCATAGTTCAGGACAAAGTATTATTTAGAAAATGCTGAATTCACAGAAATCTTCCAAGGAACTGAAGAAACTGACAACAGCTCTTGATCATAGCCAGTAAATAGTCAATTAAAACATGTATTTACTGAAATTTATGAGAAGTCAAGAACAGTTTCAACTTTTCAATAAATATATGGCCTCTCTTTTCAAAGCAAAAGTTATTAAAGAATGTAAAACAAATACCATTATCAGAAAGCACAAGTTTAATGCAGAGAAACACTTTGTGCTAAAACAAGTGTATTAAAAGTGTATTCTTATTCCTTGTGTGTTTAAGCATAAAAAAAATGTGTCAAAATTACATCTTATTCACAATGCTACAGCATCTCCACAGATTTGGGACCACAGAATCCCCAGGCTATCACTAACGGAGTACTGACACCAATCTCAAGGCAATTTTTCAGAATGTGAGTTGTTGAACAGTTTTTGTCTGATTCAGGTAACATCCTTTACAGTGGCCTTAGTTTCATGTCAGATCCCCTGATTGTTGTCTGTAGAAGTGGAAATACAGTTCATAGCCAGCCACAGACAATAAATGAAGGGAAAGCATAAATAACTGGACCCTGATCCCACATAGTGTTTAACAGTCCTGATTTTCTAGGTACTTCTATCACAATGAGGATTATGGAGTATAAATACAATTCTGTAATTTAACCCATCTGTAATCTGCATCTGTATGGAACTGAGTTCTGACTCTCTATTTCAGGGCAAAAGTCCCATTGGAACACCCGAGAATAAAGTCTGCTTCAAAGATGTTTGCATGTTTTGTATACAAGGTTTTGCTTCTTGTGTTAGATCCAGCATGGGTCAAAGTTGCTTTATATCACCTTGACTGGTTCCAAAGGAAACCTTCAAATAAAAGGATCATTGCAACATTGCCTGTTGAAATACATCCAAGTAAGTCAGCATGGCTTAACTTAAGCAAACGAAATCAAGTAAACTTATATCCATCTTGCACAATTCAGCTTGGTTTTGCTTCCTACCTGCTGCACAGGATGCTCTCAGAGCATCAGAGTATTCTTCAGGTAATGCACATGATATGGATTGGGACTGTCATTGTATCTTAACAATTTAGGAGATGAAGGGGAGAAATGTTAACACTTTGCATTTATTTACTTTTACAGCATGCCATAAAGATTAAAAATACATTGTACACAAGTGCAGTATTTAATGTAGCACTTTAATTACATTCAAGTGTGTTACTAAATAGTCTTGAGAAAACCTTAATGACCAGCTGTTCTACCCTCTTCCCATATGTCAGAAATGGTTTCAGAAATCGCATTCTGGGACAGTAAGGTTGTATAATTAGACAGTGTATAGTTAACACTTCTAGATTTTCCTCTTAAACTGCGGGCCCTTTTCACTAACATATTGTGGTTTGGTGCCAGTTTGGCACAACACAATTGTGTGGTGTGCCAAACTGCAACTGAGATGTACAAACTCTCAGAGACATGTTATGATTGCACCATTATCTTTTTATATCTTTTTCATCATTAGGACTGGATGCTTTTTATGTTATGTAAGATTCAGCTTTTTATGGCCAACAAATAAACTTAGTAAATAGGACTATAAATTTTTAATACTTCTACCATAATGCCATTTGTCTAATCAGAATTAGATGGTTACTGTAACCCCACATCAGTTTTCACCAAAAAAGGCATCATTCCAAGAACAGCAGCTATGGACAAAAATTTCAAAGGAGGTACCTTCTGGCCCAGTTCAGGAATGCACTTAAGCACATGCTTAGCGTTAAGCACATGAATGCTTGTATAGAGGCATGTGCTGAAGCTGGATCAGAAAATGGTTTATGGTAAAAAAATAAAACAAACTCTTTCTGGATGTTAACAAGTGTACGGGCAGCTCAGCCTTTTGAACAATTATCATCCCTCTTCCCGTTAGCATCTAAAAATGACGGTGTTTTTCTGGGACGTTTATTATTTTGCAAGACAAAACAGATCCACAGTTTGCAAGGTGGGGGGGGAGTTTGTGGGAACACATTAAGCGTGAGCCGCCAGCCGAGCCGTCAGTGCACAGCGCGCAGAACATCCATCCTGCCCAAGCGCAGGGGGGGCCGTGGGAGGCAGCAGCTTCACCATCCTGACAAGAGAGGTTTATGGCAGGTTGTTTGTGGTTTTTTTATTTTTTTTTTTTTTTTTTTTTCCCTGAGCTTCAATTTCCAACGACTTATTTAGATGTAAGCAATGACAGCTGTAATCATGTTTTAAATCTTGCTTTGTATCCTTAGTTATAATGTTGTTCAATTAATATTCAGAATAATGGAAGTGATGTGCCCCTTTGAAAAAGACTTGAATGCAGGCCAAAGCTTTGGGAAACTGATTCTCAAGAGGATTAATCAGCATTTAAAACTTGCATTAATAAAAATCTGATCTTCTACTGTGTAGCATGCATAATACTTTTCATTTTTAAGCATTTTATTTTAATAGTGTAGTATCCTTTGTCCTGATTTTTAAAGGGATTTTAAAATCTAACTCCTTCAAATCAATCCTGCTTTGACCCCTGAACATTCTTTTACTGAATATAAAAACATTATAGAAATCCTTGGTTCACAAATACCTCTATTGCTAAGGATGAGCAAAGTACAGTGCACAAGCATGCTTGTAATAGAAATTATATGTATCTTCCACAGGAATATACGTTAGGCAAGGGCTTGCCTTCTCATGTAAATTATTGATGCAATAAAAACACAGATTTAGACATAATTTCTTAAAAGTTTGAAGGTAAATTATACCCTGAGAATTCATGAAGAGCCCTGGCACTCCAGAAAAAGTGCTCTCCATTTTTCACATGACTTTTCACTCTTTTATAAGGAATATTGTTGTAACCTATGCCAACAAGATATAGTCTGTATCTGAAAGACAGATTTAATCTATGTTTTGTGTTGTTCTCCTGATCTTATTAGTGGGTTAGAGAAACAAGAGGATTTTGTATAAAGTTTCGCATATAAGTGCAATTCTAGTAAACCAGCTAATTTACATGCTAAACAGCCAGCAGTTGGTAAGAGAGTTTTGTTTCATGTCAAATGCAGAAGCTAAATGTATTTTATAAATACTAGAAAACATTATTTCTTCTGAAGAGGCATTTTAATAGCAAATAGTTTACTCAGATCTTCTCCAAAGCAGAGAAGTCTAGTTGAGAAATTCTCGTATCCTTACTCATGTCATTGAAAGGCAATAGTTTGCACTCTGAGTATGGACCATCTGCTTTTACTTTGTTTCATACCTAATGTGATGCTTCAGTTCATCACAAACATAACCAGTTTTCTAAATGAAGCCAGAGGTTCTCGAAAGATATTCTTATAATCTTCCTGCCTTCTAGAAATAGAAGGTTAATATGTTCTGTTCAAAAACAGTAACTATAAAATGCATTGTATCCAATGGAACATCAAAAAATGTAGTTTCTTTGGCACTAGGATGACTAGACTTTGAAATACTACAAAGAAAAATGAATCATAAAAATATGTCATCTTTGCCTCCAGTGGACAGTGCAACCAACATGAGAAGTGAAGTGTGAGAGGGAAGGGTTTTACACAAATGTGCACATGTTTGAATTAAATGCTGATTTAATTATTTTGGAGTTAAAGGAGGAAGACTCCAATTTAGGGTGCCCTTTGTCTGAGTTCCTAGACCTAGATCTGGCCCAGTATACACAATGACCCCATCACTTGGGTAGAGATAATAGGAGCAAGTTCCCACTCTTCATGTACTCTATAAGAGTGACAAGCAGGAGTTACTTTGGTATCCCACTAAGCACTACATGTCTGTTTCTGGTTTCAGAGGATATCTCTGACACTACTGCTTACAGTCTAAATTATTTCCTATTAATTAAATCATGGCCATAAGAAGTCTATGACAAAATACACAGTCAAGATTTCCAACTGAACTAGTACATTCGCTTGAGTTGATAGACTCTAGATTCAAATCCAAAAATGTACATGAGACTTTTACTTATTGGATAAATACCCAGACACTGGTTTTCATCTCTAGCCTCCTCCATCCTCATCAACCCAAAAAAACTCACTTGTGTTTCTCTTTGGTCCTCTCAGAAGAGGGATAGAGAAGTCCCTTTGAAATTCAGTCTGCAGTGTTCACATCCACAACCACAGGTCCATAGCTAGCATAAGTGACTGCGTCTGATTTGGAAATAATCTAGACAGGGGCCCATCCTCTCACACTTAAGTGAAATGTCATGACTTGTGTCCAAACCTAAATTTTCTAAAAACAATGTGTTTTTGTCAACCTGCCTACCAGGAACAGTGCCTGGGAGTGAAGCTCTTTCCCTGCTCTCTGCCTAAGCAGTGCCAGAAAGGAAGCTAGAATCATGTCCTAACTGTGAGACACCACCACTCCCCAGTGAGGGCAGCAGATCGAGGGACAGCTTTTGAGTCTCTTGCCAACTGCCTTGTACAGGGATGAGAGAGAGAACATCCAAAATTATGGTAAGCAACTATTACAGCTTAGCCTGAGACTCTGAAGTGTGAAGAGGGCAAAACAGCAGTCACCCAGCGTGGGAGTTTATTAATATAGAAATTACTGTATTCACTAAACTCATCTAACCCTTAGTACAGAAGAACAAAGCTACAGTTAAGTGAGAGGGAGTAGGTCTGATGCATCACTGCAGGGAGCCTGGGTCCCGTTATGTTGTGCTGTTGGACCACAATCTTCCTTTTGCTATCTTCTATGCTTTTCTTGTTCTCTCTTTTTAAGCTCCTAATTGCCATGAGGAACCAACATCCGTCATGCGGTCAAGGCTGTTATCACTCCCACCATGCATCCAGCCCTATGTCCTTGCTCCCTGGGGCTCTAGACACCCCTTGCCCTGCTCCTTCTCCCTGCTTCCATTGCTGCTTCCAGGCTGCCTTGCTCTGGGCTGTGTGTGGTGGTGCCAGTGCTGGATTAGGCTGAATACAAGTACCACATTCTTTATTACAGAGTCAGCATTTCTTCCTCATTCCTTGCCTGGCTGCTGCCCAGCAGGTTATTTTGGGAGTTACACTAGCTGGCCCAGAGCACTGCCATGCCAGGCAAGGCACTAACAGCTCAATGCTCCTGAGGGTTGTTTGCCTGTGCCAGAGCCCAAAATGAAGTACTGTTTTATTTGGGACACTGACATAGTGTAAATATCCCCGAGGAGTAGGGCAGTAAAGGACAGGGTTTGTAAGTGACCAGTACTGAAGCACCAGCTGGGGGAAGGGGAGGCATGGCTAGGCAGCAGCCCCTTGCAGTGCCTTCCCTGTAACCTCATTGTTGCAAAACCACAGGCTGGGGGTGGGAGGAACAGGGATGTGAGAAGGATTAAGCTGTCTGCACATTTTTCTCCCCTTGCTCCTAGTCACAGACCAGTCTTTCCCAAGTCAGGACAGTGCCTCTGCTCCCAGAATATGTGGTTCCCCACACTTCCCCCTGGGTCAAGGTGAGAAGCAGCAAAACTAGAGCAGCACTGCAGGACGGTCCTGTGGATCTTGGTGGGTTGGGAGTGGGAGACATTGGTCTAGCATCTAGGTCATGGTTCAGGTGTTTCTTCTCACCCCATGCCTTCCCCTTCCAAGACAAGAAGCACTGAAAGCCCATGGTGAGGAGACCAAGCTGTAGGTCAGGCAGAATGTGTGCACGGACAGGTGGTGAGGGGATGCAGAAGAAGGGGAAGGAAGAGGGGAAGGAGATGGGATGGAAGAAGCAGGATTTAAAATGGCATCTATAACATTATTGGGAAAGACTGATTTGGTTGAGCTGTCCAGTTAAGAGTTAATCCTCCATATGTTCTCTGAGGTGGTAAATAATACTGATGTAAAGGTACAAAGTTGGGCTCCATGACCAGGGACAGAAGCTGCAGCATCTTACGTGTCCTGCATATTACATACACATTTTATTTGGAACCAGACACAACTTTACCTTCTCTGGTACACCTGCTTTCCTTGTAAAATATTGTGTCATACTTCAGTGCCTCCTACGCCTCTGAAGCCAGATGGCCACCAATGACTTGTATTTCTTTTTCTGGGAGACAACTTGGAATAGCTTAAATAGGCCTGAATTTTTGCTCTGGAGAACAACCCTTTGAAAATGCTTTGAAGTTGCTGGGCAACTTTCAATATGTGTCATTAGGACCACATGATACCAATGCACCTTCTCAGACCCACTGCAGTGGTGCAGGCCTTGGAGGAAGCCTGAGTGCCCTTAGAGCAGCCAGTGAGCAGACACAGCGGAGTTGTTGTGGTACCTGTGCTGCCCTATTTGAAGCCAGAGTATATCTACAGGATTTAGGGTAGGTACCCTCTCAACTTGCAGCTGGGTGTGCTGAGGACACAGGAGCAGCTACCTGAATGCCTGAAGAACAATGTTAAATCCTATGGCAGAGTTATGATATGTTGCTATCTTATTTCTTAACCTTTCACTTTTCTAATGCAGTATTTTTGTGGGGGGAAAAAAAAAAAAAAAGAAAAGGTTGTTGTTATACTTGGATTTATCATGCTGTTGGAGAGCACTAGGCATGAGTCAGCCTTGAGGCGGTAAGATGGACAAGATGAGCTTCTGAAGTACCTTTCCAGACCTATTTCTACAAGTCTATGAGCAGAACAAAACGAACTCAAGATGTTTTCCCAGAAGAGGCAAATAAAGGAACCCTTTCTTTGAATTTTGCACAGATTGAATATGAATAAAATGAATCCCACATCTGGGCCACTCTTCTTTTTCATTTCTTTAAAGAACAGATATAATAATGCCATACATACACAAAAAACAAGCAGGGAATATCAAGCCAAGTGTGCCTCAGGTTTTACTTTTTTGTCTCTTTTTGAAATGGCAAAAGATTAAAAACAAAAAGTCTGCATGCCCCCCATGCTTAAATAAAACAGCAGCTACATCTAGACCATTCAGTCCCTGTGCTCAGTGTTATAAAATCAAAATCTGAGAGGAGGAAAGGAGCTGGCAGTGGCCAGAAAGGGCTGTCCTCACAGGGAGGAGGACTTAGAAAGCTGTTAGGCTCCTAGGAATCCGTGATACGAAAGTAAGCAGCTGGGCTCCCTACACAATGTGTGGAGGACGTTTGGCCCCCTCCCTTTCAAAAGCCACAGTGTTGAGCAGGGACCTGCTTCTCCAAGCCAGTGGTTAGAGATTTGCCCCTCATCGTATCTTTGAGAGCTGCTCAGTTGCCCAGCTCAGGCCAGAAAGCAGATACAGTGTATGGCAGCCCCTCCACGTTGTGAATACTGAACAATCTCGTGCCATATATTTAGAATGAGTCCATTCTTGCAGTTTCCTCATCTGAATTGTTTGCCTTTTCGGAATCTTGCAAGGCTACAAACAAACCATATCCATTGGTCTTATAATGCTTTCCCCTTTGTTAGCTAATTGTTTTGCGGCACAGATGACTTTATTTATGTAATAGATTGCTAAAATACTGTTCCACAATACATTTACTGTTTATTCCCTAATTACTTAGGAATGTATGTTTTCTGGATAGTGAAGGCACTCTGCAGAACCCCTGGTAGGTTAGCTTTTAAAATTAACTTTGGGTTTGGGTTTGAGTGGTCAGCACCAAGGAAGAGACACTTTAAATGCATTAAAAAAAAAAAAAATATAACTCAAAGTTCATGTTGAGACAAAATTATGCAATTTACTTGCACATTACCTTCTACTTACTGTAACTTCAAATAATATTTCTGAATCAGGTTTGTTGTATTAAGTTTATCTCTACCCAGAAAGCAAATTTTTTATATGCTGCAACTATCTTTCAAGATGCACATTGACATCAACTTTGTAAAACTCATGCCTCTTATTTTGTGCATTAATTTATTCTGTTCATGTTTTTCCTTTTGGTAGCCTCCTTTTGCCATTTTAAATTCTTGTTATGTATGTGCTTTAGAAAGAATGCATCCACATTTGAGTGGTTAATCAAGGGGAACTAACCAAAATAATCACTTTCCAGTACTTCAAAATATTCTGATTTTTTAATGGAGAACATGCATTCTTACATTAAATATGCATAATAAGTAATAAGTACTAATAAGAATAAAGTGGGCTCTGTAAGAATGAATGTTATGTTTTAAGCAAAATGCATTTGATTTACTGGGTTCAAAGCTGCTTTGAATCAGTAAGAATCAGTGCAAAAAATAGGGTGAGGAGGCTAGAGAGCCTCATAATGCCTATAAATTGTCCATAATTGTATGGATTTTAAATATAAAACTTGGCAGTGGCAAAAGCTAAAAGCCATTAGGAGAGATCCTATTGTGCAACACATCAGTAATCGTAACTCATAATCTCAAGGGAAAAAAACTAACTAGAGTTTTCTAAAATTTTCATAACTGTACTTGAGCCTTGTCTTGATGTTTACTACAATGATGGCATTGTTTGAAATGACATAGCCTAATGCATATATAAGTCCTGTTTGAAAAGAGCTACTAATTAACATGAATAGTCTTCTTCTCTGAAGGTCATTTATTGCAAAGTTCATTTTTCAGCCGAGCATTGCTAAAGTAGTCACCCCCGCTAACAGCCATTAGATTAAGAGACTTAGGTCTGTTCTTGTCCTGACACTGGGTCAGGATTTTCAAAGAAAGAGGCTCTTCGATGCCAAGAAGCCCTTAAAATAATATTTGAACAGCAAAAGAATGGATGTAATTACATTGTAAATATTTCCGTGGTTATTGAATTAATGAAGATAATTCTATTCATTTTATCTTAAAAAAAAGCCCCACACCAAGTTTTCCTTGTGTGATGTTCCACTGCAGCTCTTCCCCTGGGACCTTTGATTTCTTCAGTCATAACAATTCATTAAAACTGAGAGGCACTGAATATTTAGCATCTGATGTGAAAGCGCGTTCACCTATTGCCAAATATTAGGCATCTGAAGCCCCAGGTGCCTCTGCCTCCCCTTTGGAGGCCCCAGAAAGGCTTTCTCTGTCTATGTACATGCCAAGCACTGCTGCTTCTCTAGTGAGAAAAAGAGATATTCAAATCTAAAGTATGCCAACTTCCCACTGCCAAACTTACAGCCTTACAAACTTTACCAGGGCTTTAGTGTTGCCACTGGAATCTAATTCTGAAACACTACATGTCCAGGAGCCCCATTAATACCAGTTCCATGATAGTCACTTAATACAGGTTTAGAAACTGCAGTGATAGAAAGTTACTGCTGGGGCTAAGGGACAACCCTGGTGGGTTTCATGATCATGGCTGTGGACATATGGTGATTGAAGAGATTAGGATCCTTGTTGAGGCTGCAAAAGCTTGTTCATCCTTGTCCTGATGGTGGCTGTGGAAGCTGGTATGCTGTCCCTGTGCCATCTCGGGGCACGAAGGAAGTTCTGGTAAGCCTTGGCTCTATTTTTTGGTGCTTGCCTCCAATTTGAGCAGCCTAAAGGTGGGATCTTTGGTAGTCAAAGAATGACTTAATGGAATATAAGTCATTCCCAAACTCATCCCCGGGTTAGAGTTACTCTTGTCAGTGAAGAAGAGGTTCCATGGCCCAGTGGGGTTGTGGAGATGGGTAAGGAGACTGTGGGAGCTCTTAAGCAGAGCCAAGAAACCCATGGAATTTCTTAGAAGTAGCAATTTTGTGTGACAAAGCTTCTCACAGGGAAGCCAGCTGAGGCCATAAGAGCAGCAGGAAAATCCCACAGACCTCAGGGCACTCATAAAAATATTGTACCTTGGAGTACAGATTTGCGTCCTCTTCTCCCTTGGCCATGCCATGCTCCCTGCTGTCAGACTTCAGGGGCTCCCCATGATTACAGCAGGGCTTCTGGATGTCAAAACTGCAAGCACAAAGAAGCCCCTCCAAGTCTGAAAGTCTGAAAGAGAGCAGCAAGGTACTCCACTGCCCTTTCCATTCCTCCCTGTCCCCAGTCCTGGGGCAGGAAGATTGCAGATAGGATGGAGGGGAGCGGGACACTTGTGATGTGGCACAACCGTTTCTCCCTGCCAGCTTCCACAGGGTTTTTGCTCCTCTCCACTTGCGTTAGCAGAGGGGAGCATATGGGCCTTGGAGATTTAATGTTTCATGGCTTACTTGGCTGTCAAAATGTTTTACATTATTATTTGTTGCAACGTTCACAGTGATCATCTTTAAGGAAAAAAAAACCTGTGCAGCAGGTCCCTAGATGCCCTTGCTGGGAGCAGATGTCGGTGCAAGAGCATTGTTAAGCCTCTCCTGGATTTTTCATTTCCCACCCTTTGTACAGCCAACACAGTGTGACGTGGCATGCACACAGCCTCTCTCACCACCTGGCAGGACCCACTGGGGTGGTTTAGGAAGGTTGAAACTGGGAAACTTGCAGATTTATAGGGCGCTGAGACAGATTCGTAATCTGTATTGATGGCATCATCCCCGACCATGTGACAACCAAAGCAGATAAGCCTATGACTGAACTGAAAAGATTTCTTAAAGCTGGTAATCGATATTGAGCAGCTCAGTCTGTTGAGCTATCGGGTTTGAAGATCTCCATGTGTGCCGGGTGGGGGGCAGCTCTGTGTTTGTAAAACGAGGAGATACTGAGCTGCTGCTAAACTGCAGCCTAGCACAGTGCTGGAGGTTACTGGTATCTGCTGCTGCAGGCAATCACTTTAGCTGAAGAGCCATGGGAAGACTGGTTATTAGGGGGGAAGAACCAGAAGCAAAGGGATGATGAGTAAGAAACCTGAGTATCACTAACTTGGGGCCTTGAAATGTTGCTATGGGTGAAGCTTTCCAAGGGTGCTGCATGTTGTCTCTTCCTCGGAGTCCCAGGCTCGATAATTGAAATCTCTAGCTGATACTGAAAGTTTCCACAGGGGGTTTCCTTGCTCAGGGTCTAAGCCCATTACTTAAAATTATTTTGAGAAACTTGTGTTTCAAAAGCAGTCCTAAGCCTGATGGACATCCTAAAGGAGATGCCCCCATTTCGGGAGTTCTTTCCAGAGCTCCTCTTGGAGACAATCTGTTTTAAAATGAATAAAATTGTTTGGCTCTTTGCAAAGATATAATGACTTTACAGGAAGCAACTATTCATGCCACCGTTGTCCATAACGCACAATAAAAACAAGTCTACCTTTCAACCAGATGGCCTGGGACGGAACTGCCCCCAGAAGTCACTTCCTGCCTTTCCTGTCACCTTTCAGACAGGGAAGGGAACTGGTCTCTGTTGAGAGAAGTCATATATGGGTAGCACCTCCTCAGGGACTGCGTTCCCATGAAGGGGAAATGTGTTGTCTCCAGATGATCAAACCTTGTGCTTTGTTTCTACAAAATGGCTGGATGTTATGAAGCTGGACTGGTTAGACTGGCACATAAAGATGAAGGGAGAAGCTGAGCCTTTCTGTTCTTCTATATTTATTGGGCAAGACATCTGGGGTTCAAACACACTCCGTATTATGAAGCACCTATTAATATCGTCTCCTGATGGAGAACAGGGTATTTTTTTCTTCTTAAATGTTTAATTAGCAGGCATTGTGTCATGTCTTTACTTCAATAAATTCCAGTTGAGAAAGATTTTGGGTGCACATGTGAATGAACGCTTGTCTTGAAAGACAGAGCAAAAAGAAATTCATAATCATGTTTCCCTTGTTGTATTTACTGTTTTGCTTCTAAAGGGAATATTACTCCACTAAGAGATTCATAATTAGGAAGATGCCAGATGGGTTATCAATGTGGTTTTAAATTTTTATATGTAGAGTGCTTGTTTTTGCAGGGGATGCTTTGGTTCCATGTACAGTAGTTAAATATAAATGTCTTCTATGAGGTGACTGTTAACTATTCCATGATTTTGAATTTGCCGTTGATTTCATTCTTCTTCCCTCCTCATCTTCCCCCCCATCTTTTTTTTTTCCAGCTTTTCTGATGGGGTAGATTAACTGAAGGGAACTACCCAGGTGAAAGAATAAAGCTTGAAAGCAGAACTGAGACCCATATCTTCACTTGAAAGAGACAACAGTTTTACTCAATCCAAAGAAATGAAGAAAAGTCAGGACTTTGGACACCTTTCCTAAATGCCCAGGGAAAGGTTTTCCTGTTTGGCCAGGTGCCTCAGAACTCAGTGTGTGCTTTGTGCCATCACCACAGAGACGTGCAGCAGCATGGTGCCAGTGAGGAGGAGAACATTTGATGCTGGAGCACCTCGGGTGGGCAGTGATGTTCCCACAAAACAATTTCCAAAGGGACAGTGAGAAGTTACAGGTGACCAGAAAATCAAGATGTGACAAGGCCGTGCACCAGACCCCACAGCTAGAATTACTGCCCCACAGAAATCCTATACCTCCTTGGGAAGGGGAGATTCTGCCTTGGTGGTTTTATGCTTTCCAAATACGGGTTGGCTAAAAAGCCTGCTGCATGCAGTTCTAGCCCAGACAGTGACAAAGTCCTGTGGTCTCATTATGGACCAGCTGCTAGAGGGTGGGATGCCTGCACAAACACCTGTAGACACAAGCAGAGCAGAAGGGTGTACACATGACTGTGCACTTCACCTTTTCACTCAGCATTCTTTGACCCTCAGCACCAAAGTGAAACTCCCCTCTGCAGGATTTGTGTCAAAGCCGGCATATCTTCATCACCTGCCAGGGCTTTTTCCCTTTTCCTCTCTTTTATTCTGAGTCCCCTCTTTATCCCGAGCTTTAGGAGTTGTGATAAACAGAAGGCAGCCATGCACAGCATAATGATAACCCAGATGACAGTGTCAAATCTGCATTCATTCCATGTGTAAGTGTTACTGAAGAAGAAGACACTGTTATTAAACACCACGGAAGGGTGATCGGAACTGGCAAAAAAAAAAAGGCAACCACAATG
Source organism: Lepidothrix coronata (assembly GCF_001604755.1). NCBI lineage: Eukaryota > Metazoa > Chordata > Aves > Passeriformes > Pipridae > Lepidothrix > Lepidothrix coronata. Next base: position 393,782 of record NW_016690213.1, read on the forward strand.
GAAATGGAATGAGGTTTAATCAAAGCCCATCAATGTAACAAGACAAGTTTATGAAAAGTCTATATCAGGCTAGGGACAAATCCAAACCAAAACCTTAGACTTGTCTTAAAAAACTTGTAGGAGTCAGCTCATTATCTCTGAATGTGATTTTCAATGAAAAGCCTCAGTGTTGCAGAGCGCCTTGTTCTGGGGAATCACAACCTTGTAAGCTCCAAATCTGGAGCATAGACCTGTTCTCTAGGGCAGAGGCCATACTGAAGGCTGATTGATAAAAACAGATAAAAGTAAATTTACTAAGGACTTTAAATTCTTCTATTCATAAAAGAATACATTTTCAAGGGAAAAGAAATGAATCTGTCATACATGTAAAGACAAGCTGGGTTTACATGTTGTAATCATGTTGTACTGGTATAAATGCTACCAGGAAAGCACTGGGTTATCAACAGAAAATCCTCATGCTTAATGATAGGGACAATGAGGTAAAGGTCACATGAGATTGTTAGGTCATTTTCATTAGAGTTTAAAATTATTGTTGACGAAATACAAAAGAAAGTTGTGTGAAGGAAGCTCTTGCATGGTATAGACTGCAGTGGTGTCCATGGTTTTGTGTGGACAAAGGCAAGACTTCATGAGCAATATTAATTAGGGCTTTATTTAGCTGAAATTCAAGACCCACAGGTGCTGGCTCTGTGTCTTGCTACTGAGAGTATGGCCTCGTGTTTTGAAGTTTGCTTTAATGCTCTCCATCTCCTCATGGGAGATGTTTTATCAGTGTGATAGAAATGTCCTTCTTTCCTTCACACAGAGCATCTCTGCATCTGAAGAAGTTTGTAGACCCAGTGTTCTTCTTCAGTTCTATATAGGCACAGATTACAAAGCACACATCCCACAGTCTAACCTGGTATGCGAGTGCCAAAATTTCACTATATGCTGTTTATTCATCCATCCCTCTGCTTCTCTTTGGCTTTCTTCCCACAGAGCCTCTGGGGAGGCTCCCTCCTTCCAATGACAGGGAAAGCAGGGACAGGAGATGCTCAGGGAGGAGACTGATCTGACCTCGATTTCTGCAGCAGCACAGCTATGAGAGTTTTTGTGGTGGGATTAGAAGTACCCTTGGTTTGCACAGCAGTGATGAATTTCACTAAATGCAATAGGGAGCATAATGGTAACTACGAGAAATGAAAAGATGTAGCACTCCAAACGGAGGGAGGTGACCAGCCAGTGAAGGAATGGCTGTATGTCTGCTCAGACAGTTGCCTATCTCATACACACTCTGCAGCTCATGAGCTGGACTGCTCTGTAGTCTTTTCAATAAAGCCACATTTACTCTCCTGCCGGGTCTGACAGGAGCAGCAGGGGTAGGAGTTTTTCAGACTTTCTCTAAGAAAGTTTATGGGACAAGGCAGTGAGCATTCCCTTGCCTTGCCCGGCCATAATGGTCTTAGAGGTCATTTTCCAAAAAATACTGCGTTGAACTTCTTGTGTCTTCTAGATGTGGCTGAGAGGGAAAAACTGGGGAGGTTTAAAGCCTCAGAACTACTCGACTACACAGGTAGGGCTCCGTGTGCTTCTGCTTCTAACCATAACAGTGTCAGCAACCTTCTGCTAGCATGTATGGGTGCAGAAGTTTTTTCTGAGATCCCAGAACTGAAAGACTCTTACCTGTATCTTTGTTTTCCTTCTTGTGCTAATAACAGCAACTATATTCCTAATAAAAATATTCAGAGGACCATGTTACGTCTGTTTCTTGAATTGTTATTATTATGTGACTAATCATAGTAATAATATTATATTATGGGGGAAAATGTTGGAAGATATTCCCTAGAGGAAAATGAATTTCTTTTTATCATCTACAGTGGTTTATTTCTCATATTCATGACCCTCCTGGTATTCTTTTTTTTTTTTTTTATGATGAGCCATAAAAATGACAAAATACATTAGCAAAGTTCTCGGTTTATGCTAAAATGACCATATTCAAAAATAATAACAGAGACTTGTATCAGCAATGCAAAAGATGCATGAAGTAATTGGTGCTTAATTTGTACACAAACTGTCAAGGCAGTTTTCCTCACGGCCTGCATCTTCTGAATTCATTAGTCTCTAATTAAGGCCAGTTGGGACCAGCAGTTAGAAGGTTAAAGAGGTTCTGACAGCCCTAATCATTGCTCAGGAAGCTGAAAATGTATGCAAAGTCTCGGCAGATGGGGTGAGATCTGCTTCTGCCAAGTGATAACTGTTATTCCTTTGCACCTCCAAAGCTGTCATCCTAATAGGCACATTTTAAATTTATTAATGCTCTAGTTACAATGCATACACAGTCTCTAATGGTATGTCATTCAGAGTATATAAACTGAGCAATTAACACATATTACCTGGTAATGGTAAAATTATTTGTTGCCTGTTTGATTTTTTTTTTCAGTTTCCTAATCCAGCAAGAATAGTCATAAGAAAAGACTTTTCTTTGTTAAAAAGGGGGGGATTCTGAGCTGCTTGTTTGTTGACCATGAATTCTTTGTTTCTACAGACAAAAAGCTCACAAGCCATAACTAACTTTTCTTTGATTTTCAGTGCCTCAAAGATTTTGGTTTCGGGGATTATGTGTTTTTCAAACTTGAAATTTAAAGATGTGTGTTTTCAACACTTCAAATACAATTTTAAAGGGAGATATATATTTTTTCTTTATTTTTAAGCCTTTTAAAAAATAATCCGTGAATTGTCCAGCAAATTGTTGTTGTCCTCCCCTCCTTCCCCACTACTTCAGTGAGGTGCCCATATTATGTTTCCCTCCATGGTGGTATCTCTCTCCTTAATCCTGTTTGGTTTAAAGCCGCCTAATCAAGAGAAAGGCATGTTTTTAGGTCTCTCTGTCCATCTGAAGGCTGCAACCATGGGAGGCCTTTAATTGCATGTAGCACTGGTGCCACGACGGGTTGCAAGGGGAGAGCCCACAGCAGAGCCTCCTGTGCAGGGAGCAGGAGCAGCCACCGGAGCTCAGGAATCGCAAACAGTGCTAATCATGTGCTAAGATGTTAATGTAAGCAACAGAACAATTATGTATCCCGTGACTTATAGGCAGGCCAGGAACCTATTCCTCTGTTAGAATTAATTGATTTTGCACTGTGTAATGAGCATAGCACAGAGAGGGAGAGAGAAGGTAGTGTGATTGAACTGTGGGCCTGGCTCTACGCTCATCAGCCTGAGTCATGACTGACTCCAAAAACATCAAAAGTTTTAACATGGTACACTATTGGCATGAAAGACAGTCACGGGCCAACTTTCTGCTGCTGTGATTTCTCCAGGTTGCACTTCAGGCCTTAGTGCCCCATGGCAGCTCATTGGAGATGAGGCCCAGAGCACCCCTCCTAGCCAGCAACTCCAATCTTGTGTTTTCTTGACACATCAACAGTCCTGATGAAGTCAAAGAAGAGTTTTCCTCAGTGAGAACTGTGGGGCCAGACCCTGTGATAGACAATGGGACTCCCCTGATGGCTACAAATATTGCCAGAGTTGTTTGCATGGGGAAGTGCTGCCAAGGTGGTTGCTGCTGGAACCTGGGGTAAAATAGCCCTGCTATACTCCCTCCCTCTGCAAAAGTACTTTCTTTGGTAGGTCTCAAAGCAGATAAGGATCATTAGTCCTATTTTACATCAAGGGAAACTCAGGAACAGAAAGAAAAATTACTTGTGCCAGTAGTGAAAAAAATTTTTGGAAAACCTAGAAACCCCCACCTATAGAACATATAAGAAGGGAAGAGAATCAAAGCTGATAAATTATATCAAACAACTTTGACCTATATGGTTTTCAGAGAATGGATAAAAACCTTGATCACCTTGACCTGCATCACTGTTGTATAGGAGAGTGTTACTCTAATGATCTTCACTTTCTGATGTGGATGTACAGCAGAGCTCTAATCCCTATACCTTTCAAGTTTGAGCAGCACATAACCAGCGTGGAGTATGCTTAAGCCTAAACTATAGATAGCCCCCTGAGTTATGGTAGCTTTATGCAAGGACAGGTAATTTCCACTGAGATCTGCCTTACCTGAATGATCAACTCTGCTCCTAGACCATCACTAAGTGATGCAGTACCTCCTAGGCTGAGTTTCAGGTTACAAAATGCACTCTATCCAGGCCTCCAGGCAGAGAGAGACATTTATTTTCTTCAAAACAAAACACACATTAAGGCAGAACCAGCTCTCAGGATATCCCTTTGCACCCACAGCTTGATGTGTATTCCCACAAACTCAGGAGGGCAGATGGTGCAGAACCAGGATATGTTGCTGGAAGCTTCTTGCTTACACCCAGGCACTGCTCACTAGGTTGTCCAAGACATGTAATTTTTGATTATTGTAGATAGAAGTGGGTAAAAGCTGAATTTTCTACAATGCTTCTAACTCAATAAATGAGTGTATTAAATTACAGTGGTATAAATGTGGTGGGGCTCTGGTTTAGGATCGTTTGAGCAGCCAGAAGGCACACCATGTTGACACAAAGCTAGAAAACCACTCAACTGTGGAGACACAGCTTCCCGTTTCCTCAAGTACCTCTCCCCCAACCAGTCTGGAGCAGAGAAACCAGCGAATATCATATGCTGCAGATGGATCAGAGATGGATCGCATACAGCTAGCTGAGTCTGGCATGGTCTGATTCCTCTTGTGTTTGCTGGCTACTTACCCAGCCAACAGCCAGACATTTGTGGGGTAAATCATTTCCAGTTGTTTCACAGAAAAAAACTGTCCAGCAGTATAAATAATAATTCCTCTCGGACAGGGATTTCAGTGTTTGCCTGAGGCTTTGGTGTTCTGCTTCTTCCCTTCAGACCCCACCCAGCACATCTTCTGGAGAAAGATATGAACTCACTGCTAAAGACCAGTCGTAGACATCAAAAAGAGGTGCCAGCTTTTTTTTCTAAATTTTTGTCTCTATCCATACACAGGGCATAAGTGGACAATGTTACAAACAGCAATAGAAACTCTTGGTCAAAAATAATGAAGGCAAATTTCTTGTAAAATTGTGAGTGAAAATGTTGTTTGGTTTGTACCACTTATAATACATAAAACTTGAGGGACTGAACACAGACTGATGCTCTGTCTAGAGACAATTCAGCCCACGTGAAAATTACTAGATGTTACCATAGCTTTTGCTGGCAGTTATATTCTGAGGAAGCTCTGGGGATAGGGAAAGCTTAGCAGCGAGAAGCTTGGTTTTGCTTAAATTCTGCAATGTGTTGCTTTTCCCTTTGCCATCTCCTCTAGGCTGTCCAAGGTGATGCCCTCTTCTCACTGCCTGCCCAGAGTCACACGATAGCCACCTCCTGCCAGCCAGCACAGGGATTTCTCTGCTGCTTTCCAGCCTCCCGATGCTGGTGTAGGAGGGCAGCAGAAGGAAAAGGGCCATGCAGATGATGACCCCACACTACACTGAGCCCCAGGTGTCATCTCTGGCCCACTGGCATCTGGTGTAGCATCAAGAAGTCAAGGCAAGCAGAAAGACATATGGAGAGCCATTGTGTAGCCTGATGGTGTCACTGCATTGCCCTGAGTCATGGCATATTGTCCTGGGAGGGTCCATTGTTCACTGAGGAACAGCCAAAGCTCAAGATGCAATGAGAAAAGGTTTCTGCAGCTGGATAGAGGTGCTGGCTTCCCCTACAGCCCATGTTTGTAGTGGGGGGTGTTCCCCCCAGTACCACCAGTGACATTGCAGTGTCCTGCTTATCTTCTTGTTCAACAAAGTGCCTTCCATACAAGTTGCCAATTCCTTGGCAAATATTTGTTCTGTACCACATCTTACTTAGAGCCGGAATTTGGGACCTGTCATGCCAATTCAGTCCATATTGCTGGGCTTCCACGTTCAGGAGGCATTCCCTTTGTGGGCATGCTACCCATCAAACGTCACTCGGGAGAGGGTACCTCATGCCCAGGGCCAAATGAGTCCTGTTGGTCCAGACAACTAATGTTGTGCTAAATGATGTCACACTGAGGACGAGGTGAGGGCAAATGATCACTGCGCTTGTGTGCAGTGTTTACTGCAAGGTGGTACACAAAATACATCCCAGTCAAATGGGCTTGAAAGTGCCACAAAATGCAGGGCTGTAGCTAAGCTCCTTTTCAATAGGAGTTGGAGTGAGCTGAGAGTATGACCATGAACCGTCATGGGTTGTTTTTTGAGTAGCTGCCTTTCTATTGAATCTTCCTGACATCTGGTACTTTTTTCCAGGATGGGTAACTTTTCTACCTCAAGGCCAACCAGATTTTTCTACAGCCTTTGCTAACTTACTACAGCAGGGAGAGCTAGGAGAACTGATACCATTATAAATATTTTCTGCAGGGCCAAAGTTGCTTCTGGTCCAGCAAGAAGCTGATGGTTCCAGTGACACGCCAAGCCTCAGGACCACAGTTCAGGATGCCCAGTAGGACCCAAAAACAGTCTACAGGCTGAAAACACAAGCTGTGCAATGTTTCTGTTGAATTGGTGATCACAACATAAATAGTTAGGCTTAAGAAATGTGGTGGTGTTTAAGAAATTTCAGACTCATTACCATTTTGTAGTTATTCTGGGTTTATCAGAAAAAGATTGACAGATTAAAAAGAATTTGAGAAGATGTTTGACCTCCTACTGTTTTTTTCTCTGTCAAAACCTTAAAAGGTGTCTACCTTCATAACTACAATGCTGCATAGTTGAAATTCCTTTGCTTGTATGACTGCTTTCTCCTGTTAAATAGCCTCTCTTAGTGCTTGCCTGGTGATTTTCTTGTGGTGGTGGAAAAGCTCTCTTAATGCTATTTTATCACAGTCATCTCTCTATTTCTACTGAAAAAAACGTATGTTCAGAGAAGCTAAGTGAATAACCCAAAGGACTGGCAGCAGCAGAACTAGACAGCACAAAGAGTCCCAGCTTCACACCAGGGTGAAACTTGAGTTGCCTTGGAGCAGTTCTTCCAGGGTCACACCAGGGCGATCAGCCAAAACCCTCCTTGCCATCCCCTACCCCAGAGCAAACCTTTTCAAAGGGTTTAAGGGCAGATTCATAATCTTGGGTATATCACTAGCATAGGGCTCAGCATACAACTAGGGTAAGAATCACATTTAGTATGTTATGATTACGAGGTCACTTGTGCCACAAACATGCCAGGAACCACCCTGAAAAATGTTGCTGCATAGCTGGTGGGGCAACAGTTGGTGGTCCTTACAACAGGACCAACTAATAACATATATAGGAATAATTTCTTTCTGAATTGTTTGGTGGTGTTGGAAAGCTTCTGTTGGGCTGTAGGTTAGCACCACTGAGCTCCAGAAAATGCACTGTGTTACACCTCTGAGGCACCTGAGAAAGGGTGAGATGTATCAGGTGGTGTGAAGCTCGCTTCCTGGACTGTCTTGATGTGCTCTTACAGGACCCACACTGCACAGTCTCCTGCAGTATTGGTACCTCAGGTTTTACCCTTGTGGCAAATTACTCCTTTGCCCATGAGACCTCTGACATGGATCAGCTTTAAGAAACCTTTTATGGAGCATCAGTTCAGATTCTGAAGGTTTGTGCTGACGTCCTGGAATGAGCAGTGGGTGAATGCCCTAGCAGTGGAAGCTGTCTGTACTGCCCACTATAAAATGCATTTTTCCTTATGCAGTAAAACCATCAAATACAGACACCTTCCCTTTAGTATCTGAAGGAGACTCTGTACTGCATCAGTCTTTGTAACAGTTGATTTGCCAAGGTTTCAATTTCATGTCTTCAAGCTCAAGACCAATGTTAAACCAGTATTTTGAAAAATCAAAACTACCCCTATCACCAGGGTTTGGTCAATGCATCAGATATTTTTTGCTTGCAAAAAGGCTGGTTTGTACCTGATCTCCTGAGCTGGCGTTACACAGTGCTACAGCACTATTGCCACAGCGGGGCTAATCCCCGTGCCAGCGCTCCTCCTTGGGCTGCTCTGTACCACTGTCTTCTGTCATTCTTTCACAAAGCAGGCAGCCCAAAACTACCTCCAGCCCACCTTACTGGCTCCTCTATCAACAATTCTCACACTTCAGTGTGGAAAAAAAAAGCCCCTAGGCAGCTTCAGTTTCCAGGGACCTCTGGAGATCTTCCATCTCGTTTACACCAGGATTGAGCTGCCATTAGCCACGCCAGGTAAGAGGAAGCAAAAGTGTTTTTCTAGTGCCACCTTTTTTTTCAGTCAGTCCAACTTGGTGAAACCAGCAGATATCTGGCCCCATAAGCTTAAAAGGCGTTTTAAAAGTTTTGGTGTAAAAGAAACCTCCCGTGATAAATAATGTAAATCATAAAGTAGAAAAATGGAGGAATTTATAAAACTACAGACAGTAGTGAGGCATTCAGCTAGAGCTCTCCTGGACACTAATCATTTCTCCTTGGATACGTGTACAGTGATTTTAAGCAGATTGTATCTACAATGCTACAGCCTCTGACATATAGTTATTATAGCTGATGCTGTATGCAGTCAGAGCAAGATGTGACTTGTCTGCTATACCATGCAAAGGTGAACAGCTCCATAAGAAAAGATTCAAGCAGCGTAATCCATTAGAGTCCATTTACAAACTAACAGATACTTTACAGACATTCAACAGACGTTCAATCAAATCATAATCTCAGAAACCTGCCAACAATAAAACCCATAAATTAAAATCAAGTTATATAAGCATGACTTGATGAACCTGATGTAATCTGATGGCATGAGATGCATATCCTACATTAAGTAACAAATTCCCCTTCTTTTCTCTTATCCATTAATAGTGGGGCAGAAAATGAGTAGCAAATGTTTTGCAGCCAGCAAACCTGAACCTGAACAGAATGACATTATTTTACGGGGGATTATTTGTCATTAATTTCTCCTTAGCATATCACCTTTTTATTAACAAATTGATGGCTGAATAGACTTCCCATTAAAGGCAAGACAGTTCTTCCTTTTAAAGGGCAATATACGGTGCCTGGTGTGTGCTTAGACCCAAATGAAATAACCTTTGATTCTTTGTGGAGCTCCTCATAACCATCTGTGGCTATCCTCAGATTTTACTTCTCTGCTGCAGAGAAGTAGACTTTGGCTGGTTCTTACTCAAGAGAGCACTGATATGATGCAACAGCTTCATGGACTCCCTTATGACTGCCTGCAGGAAAGAGGGTACCTTGCAGGAATTGGGTATCTTTCCTTCATGATCAGGAATTATGTTTTAATAACATGGCTGGTGATAACATGGACAATGAAGCATTCTGGAGGTAAGGCATGAGTAGGTATTTCTTAACATGTCTAGGAGAGAAATTCCCACCTTTGTGGAACATGAGGGTACACAGGAATCTGGGGGCAATCATTAGTGAACAAGCTGTGCAGAAGGTCTGAAGGCTGCTCTCCCAGCTCTTTGCTTGGAATATCAAATGCACTCTGATCTTGAAACAGGAACAAATGCACCACTTCACACCCTCTGCTGTCCCATCCACCCCATGCTTCAGCCTGGAATTTGCAGAAATAGCTTTTCAAACACAACCAGGTAGCTGAGTAGTCCTAATAAATCTTAATTGCCGCATGTTTATTACATTTGCAGAGAAAAGAGCACTGCAGTCTGAATGTCTAAATTAATCCTGCATTATCAGGCCAGCTACCATGACATTTCTATGTTCCAGTATAACACAAACCTAACAATTAATTTGATTTCTTTATATCAGAAAAACAAATCAGAGTATGGAGGTCCCAGTCCTGACCTGAACCTCTTCAAACAGAGATGAGGTTTTCTCTGAACTAAGAGACCTGAAAGCACCCACAAGCTGCAGGGATCAGGCAGGCACTTAGTCCCAGCCCCTCCAGTGGGGACAGCTGGGGAGGACCTGGGCAGATGCAGCCTGCACCTTCCCCTACCCTTTCCTTAAGCTCTGACTCACAATGCTTTATAGCTTGAGGGCTACAGCTTTCTCAGGAGGCTGAAAAAGTGGGTGCTGAAATCCCATTGAAAGTAGATGCTGCATCCCTTTAGGTCTTAAATCCATCTGAAATGTTTGTTGTCGTGACGATGAAGCTGTTGAAATGTGTCCTGTATTAGGGTGACACGGTTCTTCCTGACTCTTAAAGATTACACCTAAAAATATGACCCTCAGGGATATTTTTAGAGTAACTCTCAGCTAGGAAAAAGACAAGTCACCAAAAAGAATAAGAAATAGTTTGCAAAGTAGATGAGAAGCACAGTGCAATTTTATCTTTATTTAAAATTAAAATGCCTAGTTTTAACTAAAGGCAAGAGCATTTCCTTCCTTCACGTGAAATTTTTCTTTTCTTAAATGGAAAAAGATTTCTGAATGACACAGACTCTGTTCTATTCAAGAGATAAAAGGGCAGCCTTATTTATAGACTTACAATATTATCTAAGTAAAGAAGTCCCAGGTGGTGCAGAAGGTTTTTTTCATTGCCAGCATGGTTATTTTCATTGGCCTAGTTTTGACTCAGCATATAGGAAGGACAGTGGGTGCTGGGCAGACAGAGTCCTTGCCCTGTGCCGTGGGAGAAGCTGGGAGCTCCCATGTCTGGGGCTGGGCTGGGAACCCCACAGCAGGGGCAGAGCATTCTTCCCTTACAGAGATAAATGACCTAAAACCTTTTCAAATGTTGTCTAAGTGTGAAAAGAAAGAACAACTTTCTCTAGATATGTTTTGCTAAGGTGCTGCTTTTCTTTTGAATAAGCAGCCTCTTCAAAGGGATTGGCTTTTTCATCTCAGTGCCACAGCGAAACAATACTCAATTCTTGGTACTGAATGTCTTCAATTACCACAATACCTTGCAGGATATGACACTAGAAAGGTTATGCATAGAGAGGATAATTTTGGTTCATAGCCTCTAAATGTTCCCAGCTGCAATAGTGTGGTGAAAGAAGATGTCTTCCAAGAAGTTCACATTACTGGCTGTAGTAAAATAAAATAGCTATATTGTTTCAGCTCGCAATTTCTTCCCATTGTCTTCGTTTTAAAAACCATGCATACTCAAAGGCGAAGGGATGTGTTTCACTACAATTTGAGAACTGTACTGTAACCAAATATTATCTTCATTTTGCTCCTTGTTTCATGTTACTTTTTGGTCCTTGAGTTCTCCAAAGTTCATCACTGTCTGTGACATTACCGTGACTTGCTAACTTTCTCATTATTTCCCCAATCAATAGGAGAACAATATACGGTGTTATTCTGTATTTCAGTTACCTGTCACTCAGTGTTTTATCTCCATTGATACTCCAGGTACTGCTCACAGAAACCAAAGTAGGCTGTCTTGTCTTCCGCTAATCTTGAATGCCTTTTGTTCAAGAGGTGTTTTGTATTCATCAGTCAACTAAGGACTCATCCTGAAGAAGCCCTCAGTCAGCACATAGATCTCAGTGAAAAAGGGATATGCAGCTCGTGAAATATTCATAGCAAAAGGTACCTCAATCATTTTCACCTTTTGACCCTTTGAGTCTGAAAGGATTATCAGTGGTAAGTGGCAAACTTCATGGATGTGAAATTTTCATAGGTGAAATACCTCACCAGTCCCCTTAGCCACTTTTGGTATTAAGCCTGTTCAGAAGGTACATTTATCTACCCACTCTATCTGCCACTACAGTTGTGTCAAACTCAAAACAGTTTTAATAAAGGTCCAAAGTTAAAATGATAGTGATCAAAACCTGGAAATAGCCAAGATTTTTCTGAGAAATGGAAAAATGCTATGGATGTTCTCTACTTCCTGCACTTCACTGGGGGCAACGAAGAGCCCTTTTAGAATAGCTGTAATAAATATGACGTAGTACTATTCATAACCAAAAGTGTCATTTGGGGAATCAAGTGACAAGTCATCTCAATTTGTGAAGTTAAAATATAGCAAAATACATGAGATTTTCTGATACGTACAGTCTGCTAAAGGAGAAAGATGAATGCTGATGGTAGGCAATTAGCTTATTCAGGGATCTCTACAGCTAAGAGCAGGCTGCAAAATCTGCAACAATGGCTTGAGGAATGATTGCAAGCAGAAACAGTCTTCTAAAATTGAATATAGTTTCTCCAAATCTAAAGAATTAAATTTTACCTATTTAAATACAAGCATCTCTGCTTTGGCGTTAATCCAGGCACTCCTATCCACAGTCTGCATCCTGTGAGTAACAGGATCCATCCTTTCTAAAAAACAGATTAGCAGTGTCACAGTTGTGCTACTAAGCAATGTAGATGAGCAGCAAGAAAGGATGTGCACCTGGGCAGAAAAAGGGACAGGTGTGGGGAATCCTGAATTCATACCCCAATGTCTTACCAGGAAAAAGAGGAGTTTCCTGGAGGGGCAACCCCATGAGAAGTATCAACATAAATAACTGTGTTAGCAGGGCTGCCAGGGTGCACAGTATGTCCCATGCAACCCAAAATGTTGGATGACTCTGACATCATTATCAAAAAGGTAGTCCTTTAGCAAGAGGCTTTATAATCAACCCACTGCAGAAGCAGCTCTTCTGGTGATATTTCACCAGTGAAGGCTTTAGTCAGATGAACATCCACTACTTAACAAGTTAATGTCCAATGGAATACCAGTCACCATGGCTAGGCTTCGCGAACAAAGATTTGGGAAGGCTCTATCCACATTTGTTGCAGGCATGCTGGTGGCTTATGAAGCCAATACATGACAGACATATCCGATTGCAAAAGGCACAGCAGAAAGACTCCTTAGATGGTGTATTTTGCAATACACGGTTCTTTCTGCGTTGCCTTTTCTCCTCAAGAGTGATCCTGCGTGTGTTCTCGAAGGAGACAGCTGCGTTATAGATGGTGTGTCTCCAGGCCTCCCGATCTGAGGCCAGAGTAGACCAGTTGTGTTGATCAATATGGCCAAGGCTGAGATGTTGTTTCAGGGAGTCCTTGTATCTTTTCTTCAGGGCTCCTCTCATGCAGCAGCCAGTGGCAAGTTCCCCATAAAGCAGGATCTTAGGGAGGCAGTGGTCCTTCATCCTGGAGACATGTCCTGCCCATCACAGCTGTGTTCTCAGTAACATGGCCTCAATACTTGTGACTGCTGGAATACCAGTAGGCGGGAGATAACACACCCTGAAACATGAAATGCAGGCAACATCCTCAAGGATAAGACAGTGTTGTGTTCTTGGACCAGGGAAAGGACATACAAAGTTATACATGAATGCAGAGATGACTTGTGATAAGTCACCTAGCCAGTCTGTGCCTCAGTTTCCTGAACTGCATATCTGAGTCAGCATCAACACCTTTTAAAAAATACTAATAAACCCCATTTTCTGTAGGGGATTTTGGCTTTCCGTGTCCTGCAGCACTATTTTTCCTCCTGATGATGAATCCATGTATGAAGTACATATCGCCAATAAACAAAGGTTCCCATTACATCAAATTTTACATAAAAATGTCCTCTGATTTCAATAATGCATCTATATGTTCTTACTATAGCTGCAGAGTTGCCTGTGGCATGCCCTTTGTTCTTGAATGCTCTCTGTCTTGTCTCCTTTCTTTCTCAAAGAGTTTTTGGTCATGCATTCACATGAGGACGACTCATTGAAACAATAGGTGAAAGCAAAGAAAATTAGTATACACAACAGGCCAAAGTCCTTGTGCCCTCTCTCCAAAATATTTTCTTTATTTCAGGAAACAAACCGCATAATTTGGTCCAATGTGCTGCATGGAGTGCATGAAAAAGCATACTTGGTGAAAATAAATGGTAAAATGTTTTTATCTTTGATTTCTGTTAGCTGTATTCTTTTAATGAGCATACTGGACAACAGATCGACAGAAGAAGAGTATTCTTGGTTGGAGGTACCCTTTTGGATGACAAAAGGATGCTTCCATTCAGTGATAAATCATATGAATGTAAAAACTCTAAAGATTTATATTTCTCCTGGAGTCATGTCTTATGATTGGTAAAATTATTCTCTCCCCCTATGGAAAAGCTCAGACCTATGGTTTTTAAAATGAATTAGCAGATTTCCAGAGGTATTTCAACACTGTTGCGATAGGGGAGAAATGAATGTGTTTTCAAAAAACTCCCTAATGGCTTCAACACTTAACTCTCTTTGAGACGTCAGTGTTTCCAGAAATCTGTCTGTCAGTGGCTGAAGTTGGGAATCTAAATCCTTATCTGGGCACCTGGAGGAGAAAATGGTCTGGGAGGTGCCAAGAGTCCAGCAATTCTCCCAGACCCTACTGGGACTGACTGAGCGACTTACACTGGAAATCAAAGAATGTTTTTGGGGATTAAACACTGGATTTTGGGCACATTTAACCTGAAACAGTTAGCTCTTTGAGGTCTGGATTGTGCAGTAGAGTACATCACTCCAGGACATCCGTCTCTGACGTGGTGCCTCTGCAAGGTCCCTGGCATACGGTAAGGGACTGGCATGCAGAAGGGGTAAACCTCTACTCTGCACTGCCGAAGAAAAGAGCCATGGAGTGCCTGTCTCCTCTAGGAACTCTAGGAGTCTCATATTCTGTGCCTGTTGAATTCTTCTCAGCTTGTGTCAGAAAACATGGGATAACTGATTACGCTCCTGTGAGGGCTATTTTGATAACATACATGCAGAAACCTGATACCCTATAAAGTCCAATTTTTCCCCCATAATGGATCCAAGGCCTAGAATCCATGTAAAATATCAAACACCTCATGGAAAACAAGCTTCTGCAATAGCAAATCTACCTGTATTTCTTTCTCTAACCCCTCAAAATATTCAATGAGCAATTATGAAACCTATAAAAATACAGTCAGGGAGCCACATTCTGCCATTAACTTCAAAAGAAAATTAACAAACAAGTGTGCTCAGAGGGGAATCCCACAGCTCAGGGAGAGGTGGGGCGATATAGAGCCTTTCACCTCAAGGTCACGGATCTAAATCCAGTTGAGTTGGTAAAAGTTGGCAGTCTTATCTCATGGCCAACACCAAATGAGTCCTTAACCTCAGCCCAGCTTCATGTGGTCCCTCAGGTGGAAAGTATTGGGCACTATTTGATATCTCTGCAGGGAGCGTCAAAGAGTTACGGGCACCTAAAGGCCCAACTTCTGACCAGGCTTTTTAGCAGTGTTGAGGCATATGCCTGATCCTGTTGGTTTCACTGACCGAAGATACACACTTGTCATGTGTCTGTAGGTCTGGCTTTTTAATATATACAGCTGAGTTTATGTCTGCTCAAGAAAATAATCATAATTTAACCATTAAAAACAGAAGTTGGAATCAACACAAACAAAACCAGTGATTAGAGCTGTTGATCGTAGACACAGAGGGTGTAAAGAGGGTGTAAAACTCACTTTTGCCCCATAAAATAAGAAACATCCTTAGAAACACAGCACAAACTTCACCTTTTTCATGTTTGAGCTCAACAGATATCAGCACTTGCACAGAGATTTTCCTTATAACTTTAATTAACATACCAAATATGAAAAGGAAAAGCAACACCTTACTATCACACATCCATCAGTATTAAAGAGCAGCGTTAGCTAGAAATGAATCACAGTGTCCCTCTGCAAATGGGCTGAATGTTTTCATTTCACATCCTGAACCAATTGAGTCATGAGGAAGCAGCAGCAAGATTTTAATTCCATATAGTACATCCCCACCTCTGAATTTATTTACCAAGTATAACATTTATTTAATGTAATTTAGTTCTAAATATTTAAAAGCTCACTTTGTTTAATATGTTTTCAAGTACAAGATGTTAAGTAATTATGGATGATGTGGTGGTCTTTTATTAGGTAGTTAATGACCATCTGGGAATTCAAGCCCCAAGGCAATGCCAGGGGCTTCTGAGTATTAGCTAGCCATTAACATAGTGGTAATGGACTAGCACACTCTACATGATTATGACTATTAAGTAAGCATAAAAAAGTAACATTCAAATTAAAATAGGAAATTTAGTTTAAGGCTTCTCTAGCATCCTTAATTTAATCAGATCATAGTGACCCATATGGCTGAGTCTTGTGTTGAACCGGATCAAACAGTAAAGAGATTCAAGCTAGCATCTCCTCTGGCCATAACAGAGTTGTATAGTCAGGTCTCCACTGCTCCCAGGTGCCAGTGTCCCCTTGTCACAGTCCAAGAGACCACTCATATGAGGACTGCTGCTGCCATCCCAGTCCCCTTGCATCATTTGGGTGTTTATGAAACAGGAGTATAGGAGGATGCTGCCCTTCTCTGGCATTATGAATGGAGCCAAGAGGGATGTCCCAATCTCCTACACACCCATGGGGATTAGAAGCTCCTTGCTGGACCAGGTGGCATCTTGGTGACTGGCATTACCCTGGAGCATTGGTAAAACAGGCTCAAGGCTAGGATTGTATTTCCCCACTACTGCACACTTCACAGTCATTGAGTTTTTCTGGTGTTTTCTTTTCTAGTTTAATTAGGTGATGAAAGACAAAGATATTCATTGTGAACAAATCTAAGATAAAAAGCCTTAGTGCATTTTAATATGCTCAGGCAGTGTTGCGGCTCATAAACAATACTTTGGAGAGGAGGTAAAAACAGATACCGATTTCATTTCACTGTCGCCTCAATACTGTACTTCTTTTCTCATAGGCAGGTATCAACATTGCTTTCACAGAAGTTGGAGGCAGAAAAGATCTATTAGATTATACTGTTCTCTTGACATGATAATGTGCTCTGTATAGACTTGTATTGAGTTTGTTTTGCCATCGTTTGTCATAAAGTCTCTGCAGGCTTGAATTGCCATCATTTTGCCATCAGAATGACATCTTAATACGGTTTCTGCTCCACAGAGTTGCCATGACATTATCATGAGATCATTAGACTATGCTAAGTCTCATGCAAGAGAAAAAAACATGATGTTATAGAAAACTGCTGTTGGGATTTGAAAATTTAATTTCTATTTCTTCCTATGCACTACAGGTCTTTGATCAGGAAAAAGAGGTGTTTGAACACTGGCTTCAGTGGAAACTTAATGGACTGTGATAATCTGTGAAAATGCTCTTTACTGTTATAGCAAAATGTTAAAATATTTTTGTTAAAACAAAAATGTCTATATTGTTATCATGGACTTCTTTTTTTAAATAAAAATTTAAAACCATTTTGCTCTGGTACAGAAATCTGATTAAAGTTGGATGTAAACAGGCTAAAATAAAACATTAAAAAGAAAAAAAGAGTCAATGTCAAACAAATGTTCTTCACAGAAGAAATTGCAGTACATAAAGGTTTAGCTAAAGACTTTCTATCTTTGCTTTTTTTTTTTTTTTTTGGTAGAAAAAGGAAAATATTTAGAGATTTATTACCCATTTATTTGTATAGCACAGTGCATTCCCAAAGCACCCAGCGAAATCTGAGCTCTTAACAAGCCACATACTTTCGAGGTAACAGTTCCTCCACTGATGAATGCAGCCGTCTCTACACTGAAATACAAGTTTGGTAGGGCATAGCAATGCTACATGAAGGCAAGAGCTAAAAAAAAAAAATATGCCCGGTATGTGGTGTGCAGTTAATGCAAAATATTTGTGCTGCTGTGTCCCTGGAATATGTATGATCTCAAGTCCAGGAAAAATTAAAAGGTTAAAAAAGTTACAATCAAAGAAACAACTGGACAGTGCCAAGTGAAAGGTCACAAGACAAATGAAAAACACATCAAATGGCTCACCCACTGATGTGCTCTAATAGCAAAATGACCCCCATCAAAATGTTCACCGTGAATGCAGTATCAGAAAGTCTCCAAAGAATGCATCAAAATGTTGGCTTCCTAAATTAATCAAGTTTTATAGCTTGCTTGGAAATTTTGGTCAGAACTTCTAAATAATAACGTACCACCTCAGCTAATATAATTTCCCCCTGAAAGCACACCTTCTTTTCCAGTAATAGGAAGTGTGTTATTGCTGCCACCACCCCAATTTTATGGCACCCTGTGTCCTCCTGTGTAGTGCCCAATACTAGGAACGATCTTGGCTTACATTTTATCTCCATTGGCCTTAATGATTTCACTCGACTGTGCAAAGGGGAAAAAGAAAATAAAGGTTTAATGTGAAATCTGAAGGCAAAGGACTGCACTTTCTAACAGTGTGTACTATGCTCATCCAGAGCAATTATTATTGCTCATTACATTTCCATGCAAAAATCATTACATTTTATATCACAATATGCATTTTTTTATAAGTAAGCTTTAAACAAATTAGAATACTTAATATGCTTTTTGAACTTTTGCCAGATATGTGCTCCCAAGCCAGTTCCTTCTATTTACATTGTAGCATTTATCCATTTCCAAATATGAGAAGATTTATCTATCAGATTCTGTGCAAATTCAGTACACAGATAATTTGTAAAAAGCTTTCTTTTTCAAAATGTTTTGTGGTTTTTCTAATCTCATCTCTTTTCTAATTTCCTAATCATATAACCTTGAAGTCTAAAGACACAGCCTGTGATAATCTGTGTAAACTGTCTTTATTGTTATCACAGACATTTATTAAAAAAAAAAAAACAACACACACACGCACACATATTCAAAGCTGCCTTTTAAGTAATACTTTAGTCAAAGTTCAATCAGATCCACATTACCGCTACTCATCAGATAGAAAGTGTTCACGAGCAGGAGGGGGATATTGACTTTAAAAATTCACTGGCGAGGCGTACAGAGCCTGCAGGAATGTCAAAACTCCAACCTGCATTTTGATGTTTTTGCCTCAGGTTAGTCTTGACTGACATGCTTGGAGCACTCTTGTTTGTGCTCCGGCATCCATTAACTGTCCTTGACTCAATGTTACACGGGCCTTTACGGTCAGCTCGGTGCCTAATGGTTACGGCAGATTAGATGCCACGAGGTGTAAGAAAAGCATACGCCTCACTTTAAGGGATCACATTGGTTGGTCCCTGCTTCATTAGGGGGTATTGTTTGATCCTAAATTAATGAGAGCCTGTTAATTATTATTCTGATAACTCTGCTTCACATGGGAGCATGTCAGGCAAGTGGTGTTGTAAAGAAACAGAGTTTTGCAAAAGAAAACAGAATGTCAAGGTTGAGATGTCTTTGAGTGGGCTTGGTTTACATGTAAGGCATTTCACTCAAGTGTGGATGTGACTCGATGTGGGGAAAAGAAAGTCTCAGCTGTACTTTTGTTCAGCATTAAATGACTGCCTTGCAAAAACAGCTCGGAGAAGGCTTATCAGTCCTGCATATAGGCAGATGTATACATCCATAATCCCCTGCGATGTGCATTGCTGACTTTCCTTCTCTTTGACTTTGTCCTTCCCTGGTTTCTACAAAGTTTTTAAAAAATGATCCAATACCCACTTGCATTTGGTTCATGGAAAGTCTTCCTTTCAAAATAGGGTAAAATGGGTGCTAAAGCCGTGTTAACATTAACAATAATTTTAATTATTCTGATGTCACTCACATTAATGTATATATAGAGAGATCTCTACAGTAAGTGCTGACAGGTACAAATGTTTCCATAGAAATGTTTTTCTTTAACATCAAGCTCAGATAAGCTTCTGAGGTGCCTATATTCATTTACTGGGAAGTACTGAGATTAGACAGATGTCTCAATTTAAAAAGAGAGAAAAAAATCTCATGTAGATGTGACACTCGTTCACCTGTGTTTTTCTGCCAGTCTATATAATGCTATCAGAACATAACCAGAGTTTTGATTTATACACCTCGTTTGACATTGACTGGCAGCTCTACAGAGAACACATGCAAAGAGGTGGTAATTTAAAAATATGGAGATCTTATTAGTCCAAATGGAAAGAAAAAAAGATCATCATTTCATTTTGCTTCTTTTGAAATTTAATGGGGGACAAACCATGAAAACCAAATATCTCCGCACTGAGACACCGGGAGGATGAACCTGGACGGGGCCCAGGATGTGCAGATGGCCCCTGTCTTTGAAAAAGGCCAGGCGAGGAATAGAAATGCCCTAAATTCTCGCATTGGAGGGGCTTGACATTTTAATCTGACTTAATAGTTAAGGGCAATCTAGGTTATTACATTGACCTCTTCCACTTATCTGAGATATTTCACTGGAGAGAGAGAGAGACAGAGAGAGGTGCTCCTCACTTCTCTGTGGCTTGGTGCTACTCAGCTGTTGTTCACAGGAGGCAATGCAGAAAGTGTCTCTTCAGCTCTCCAAGTCATCCATGACTATTAAGTCATCTGCCTAAATTTAGCATCTTTCAGTCTGAAAACCACCTGAGCCTGGGCTCAGCAAACTCCTCAAATTTGAAAAGCTCTAGGCAAAAAGGGTTCTAGAGAGGAGCATCATTTTTTCTGGTAGTATCAAAGTTGACTCAAGTGTTACTGGCAACAGTTTGGGGCTTTTGAAATTGTGAAATGTTTGGAATTAGAATATGGCATGTATATAAAAAAATAAATAAAAAGAATTAAGAAAAGGAAAGAACCATATGCCCCCACAAAACTTGTGAGGATTTTGGTTGTGAAATGTCAGGAGGTCACATAGATGACTCCTTTTTTTCACTAGACCATAAATTTTATTATCTTGAAACAATGTTTTTGTTTCAACAAATAAAAAGTTAAGAAGGAATTGGAATTTTCTAAGCACAAGGGTGGTGAGAAATATCTGTATATTTTTCTCCTTATTTTGTGTCTTGCATTGCTGAAACCACTTGAAATGTCTTCTATCTTCTGTTTATTTTCCTTTGGAGAAAATTCTACTGCCTGTGAATAGTTCTGACAGCTCTTGAGAATAGCTCTTCTTCCCAGCTGCAGAATGAAGCCACAAGAAAAAGCGGCCTCATTCAACTTTCTCACAATGTTAAGCCTCTCAGCCTCAGCCCTGATCTAGTGGGTGGCCAACTTAGTCCATAAGGACTTTCTAGATTTTGGATCAATTGTCAAGATGCCTGACTGTCAGTAGTCAAGGTAGGCTTCTGGTTGGTATTAATTTTCCTTGAAATTTCCAAAAGGAAAAGTTCAAAGTAAAACCAGTTGAAATAAAACAGTCACTTCTTAGCTTGACAGTGAACTCAACAAGTTTGGGGCACTACTGAGAAAAATAATTCAGTAGAGCCAAGGTCAGGCAGCTCCCTGGTCACACCATCTCACAAGGTAGTACGATTCATGTGCCTCCTGCCAGGCACATGAATCACAGTGGGAGCTTGCAGGACAAGCAAGTTCTTCTTTGGCCACTTTCCTACAAAACTTTTCTTACTTCTGCTTTCAGGTGCCACAAAAAGCACATGGGTACATCAGGAGCTGCATCGGGGTGCATCAACTCTGCTGGGCCAGATCTGGAGCTACCTTTTGCAAGTTTTGGAAATAGGGGCAGGTGAGCGTGACTATGAGCTATCACCATCTGCCAGTGCTTCTCAAAGCCAGTCCTTCAACCTCAGTCAGCAGGTGGACTGGTGCTAGCGTGCATGTGATCACAATCCCATGTGAATGTGTAAAAAAACCTGATCTATCCTGAAGACAAGTCACAATGTGCTTTATAAGCTGTGTCTACTCAACAAAGGGTCTCAGCAACTTCTAGGGAAGCTCCATTTCCTGATGAAGGCTACAATGAAAGGCAAAACTGAGGCTTCTGGGAACTTCTTTGGGTGCGGATTTTTCCAAATGCATAAAAGTATCTATGTGGACATGAGCAAGAGGTGTGTCATGAAGACTGGCAGAGTTTTGTTTCAAATGCCTTGCAGCACGTGCTCGCATCTTTTGGCCCTCAATTATTACATAGAACAAGCACTTGTTGAAATTTCAAGGAGACTTTGAGCCTCCCATCTCTGCTAGAAAGTGACACACAATGAGTGAACTCAGAACAGCGGAATCTTGATGTATATATGCACAAATTTCTGAAATGCAATGTGCTTTACCTTTTTACAGCAGAGAGAGCCAAATCCTGCACTCTGTTGTTTCATGGCACTCTCTACGGAAATGTGCCTGCTGGAAGTGTCCACGTGCAGAGGATTACCTCCACAGAATATATGCGCTGTAAAGGAAATTTTTCAGTCCTGTCTTGGAGCGGCTTTCATTGCTGTGATGGAAGGAACACCAGGGCAACGTGCATGGCTCCCACCTGGCCAAGGGAAGGCGTGCAGGATGGGCACCACTCTGTAGCTGCTGGTTCTTGACATTTGATATGCTGCAGTCGAGTGACAGGAATTGGGATCTCCAGAGCTTTGCAGGCATTCGTCACAGTCCTGTTTGTTTTGTTATGAAGTTTCCTGCAGTTTTCAGCTCTGTTGGAGCTGCTGTGATTGCCAGATAAGTGTGTTTGGCTGTGGGTGCGGCTGAGCCAGAGGAGGGTGCCATTTCGGAGGTTTTGCTTTGGGATATTTATAGCTGGAGGAATAAGCACGTGCATGAGGGAGTTTTCCAGATGAAACACATGATTTCAGCACGCTGTGGAGTTCATCTCAGTGTGAGATTAGCTGTGCATAGTGGATATGAATAAAAACAAAAGATAACTTAAGTTGGCTGGCACTAATACTGACCGGGAGTCCAAAGCAGCTCCCACTAACAAACTAGCCACCCCCCAGTCTCCAATGTCACTACTCATGTGCAGTGCCTAGAAATGAGAAAGTGCTGTTTGGTTTTGAGGGTGCTAATTGATTTTGTCCTTTAATGTGCATTTCTTACAGCTTGTTATACATAGTGTGGTGCTGCTCAAAGACCACAAAGCACAGTACTAGGAAAGAAACCAGGAGTCTGATCCAAACCAAATACCACACACACATGAATCAGTGCTGCAGCAGGACATGCAGAGGGACCTTGCATCACAAACCTCTGCACTCAGCAGCTGCCTAACCTCACAAACACCTGAGTAGATCAGCCCTCCTGCTGTCTCACCGTGGGCTGCCCAAGGTCTGCCAACTCACCCCTGAGTGTACAGACCTGCCTTCATGTCAACAGTGAGGCACCCAGCCCACACCCACTAGACCAGAAGAACTGTCACCTTGCTTCCCCAGGAGCTGTGATAGGTCTGCTGAGGGGGAGGTGACCACATACCAAGCAGGTTTATGCACCTTTTCTGTAGTAACCTGCAGTTCCCTCTCTGGTATGTTGGGATTTAACCCATTGGATCGATCTGCCAAAAGAGACCCCTATCATCATACTGTAGTGGTGAATGAGTAACCAACACTAGTGTTGTCTCCCTGTTTTCAAGCTGGGGTCACCACACTTGAAATGGTACATGGGGTCACTACAGAGCCAGAAAAATTAGCAGAGATAACAAGTATGACACCTTGGGTGAAGTGTGGGGTTGGTATATGGTGAGCCTTTTAGATATTTTGCTCTTGTGTTAAACCATGAATTTAAATCAATTGACAGTGTCAGAAAATCCAGAATAGCTCTTTTCTTTCCTGCAGTCTGGGTAATTTGGAAGGAGAGTCATGAGGTCTGAGGATTCATGACTTATCTCTACATCTATGAATATTGCTTTCCCTTCTTCACGATGGCACACTTTCCATAAGGGGGATGCTGACATTAGCTTATAAAGTGGTTCCCGTGTCCCTTTCCCAGAATAAGGAAGTGAACTCACTTTGGTAAAGCCCTGAACAGAACTCTTACATTTCTTGGTCAGATGTCTGTCATGAAACTGTGAAGGTATCTACATCTAGAAGGGAACCCAGGGGCTGAGTCTTGAAATAAGGAGATACTAAACTGCAGAGGTGGCACTAGAGTTCAGACAAACACATGCTTTATACTTTTATGAGCAGGAGTTTTAGAGCATTTTCCTGGAGTAGTGACCTCTCAGTGCACTGCCATGAGCTGTTTTTAAAATTCCTGACTTGTTGGTATCTAAACCTTTCATTTGATCTAGCCCTACCATGTCTGCAGCAGCCTGGAAACTTAGTGAAGGAGCAATCGGTGTCAGTGTTTCATTAAGGTGGTGATATATGCAGAAGGAAAAGTGTCCACTGCACAGCTGTCCATAGGCAGTTGAAAAAATAGACACATCAGCATTTTATTGCTGCTATTGTACATAGATGCTTCTAATTTAACCCTGCAAACACTTAACTGGTGTCAGAAGAACTTTAAAATGTGCTACTTATGTCCTCCATCTACTGAAAATTGGACAGTTTAAAATCACCCATACTGCTCAATTAAGGCTAGATGTGTCCATTTTTGAAAGGATGACTTAACCCTCATACATACAGATGAAAGCTAAACTTCTGTAAGAAAATTTTGACAGAGGGGAAGGGTTGTTGCGGCATGAGATATAGACACAGGAGAGATCACAGATGATAAAAGTAGTGCAGTTTAGCATATTAACACTCATAAATTTTTAAAGGTATATTTATATAAGACAAATTAACTGTCCAAAGATAACTGCTTAGTTAAAAAAAAAAAGGTCTTCACTTTAGGGATCTTTCTGTGTAGTTACTTTTTGAAGCCATTTGTACTCTGGGCTTCTACAGTGTCACTTGGGAATAAGTTGTAAAATTTAACAGGGCAGCAGAGTAAAAGTAATTTCTTTTGATTCTGCTGCCTGCTCATTTCATCAGGTTTTCTTAGTTCTTGTGTCCTGAGAAATAACAAATAATCACAATTACCCTCAAGTCACCTTCTCCGCATTTTTTAGGATTTTCTAAACCTATATATTTTCCAAGACAAAGAGTCTTCATTAATTTTTCTATTCTCTGATTGCCTTTTCTCACACTTTTCTGTTCCTACACTTGTGCAATTGAATATTTTTTACTTTTTATCTTTTATTTTAATTTTCTATTTTATATTTTGAAGGAGGAGGAGTGAGCAAAGCTGCACTCGGCTTGGGATGTTGCTGGTATTTGTCTCTCTTCTATTCCTCAATGATTCTTTACATTCATGTTTTCTCTCTGACTGTCAGTGAGGTTTTTCAAAGAATGACTCTACAATTATCTATAATGACTCAAAGTTCTTGTTTATGAATGGCAATAATGATTTAGAGTTATTTTTCCCCGTCTTATTTTCTTTATAAATACGAACACTTAATTTCACTTTCCATTCTGTCATCCCACCATTTCATTTGTGAGTTTCCTTGGCAGTTTTCAGTCAGGTTTTGCTGCAACTCTCCAGTATAATTGTCTGTCAAAAACATTGCCATTTCAGAGCTCACACCTTTCCCCAGTGGATGTCCAGAACTGCAGAGGCCCCTTAAAACCACATCAATAACCTCAACTTCATTATTAAACTATGATTTCTACTTATTCCTAATCTTTATTTTATACCTGTTAGTCACTTATTAAATAATAGGTGTTTCTTAAATTTCTTTAAAAGTTTATAGTGAGGAACGTTACAACAGGGTTTTGAAAACCCACTAAATAATGATCAGATTATCCTAATTCCTATGTTAGCAGTCTTCTTTAAAAGCTCTGACAGGTTTGTGTCCATGACTTCCCTCTAAAGAATTTATAAATATTTCTGGATATATATATATATGAACTCAGTTATTAGTCTCATTCCTTATTACATTTACTGCACATTCAAACAATATTATAGGATATTCATTCTAGCAATTTCTTTCTAAAATACCTTATATCATGCCATCAGTTTGCAGCAGATCTACAGCCTCATTCTTTCAGAAGAAAAAAATCTCCATTCACAGTTTTTCCGAAAAACAAGTATGGAGCAGACGATGTAGAAAGCTGATTCATACAGATTGGTATTTATTACTTCTTTCTCATTCTATTTGCCTGGAAAGTGTTTGCGTGTTGATTAAACTACTTGTAAAATTGCATCAGAGTTGCTGGACCTGACTAAATCCTTGCAGTGCTTCTGTTTGTTGGGTTTTGTTTTCAATCTAGAAATAAATGTAGGCTATGGGAATATTGCCACCCCATTTCCCTTTTGCATCTCTTTCCACACAGAGAGATGCTCCTTCTGAAGGTATTCCTCCAACATCAGCTTTTATCTTGAATCACAGACATCATGTCCTTCTCCAGCTCCCTTTTTTGGCTTGTTCTGCCAGCACTGGAGACCTCCTGATAGAGACTGTGGGACTATTTGAGTGCATCATTCTCTTTCTGGGAATTTATACTAGGCAGCTTGTAGAGACTATAAAGGTATGCATCAGGTGTGGGGGTTGCATCTCCAAGTTCTTCAGATACTCTGAGTTTTCTTAGCCTGTCAGATATTTATCCTGGATTATGTGGACAGTGATTTTAAGAAAAGACTGATTTCAGTTTTCTCATTTCCAAAATCTGTCAAAGAAATGATGAAGCCAAAATTCAGCTCCTGTATGTTCAATATATATATACACTTCTATTATTATGAATACATTGAACACATATATAGTTGAATATATTGACCAAATAGTAGCCGAATTAAACAAAGAAATTTTAGGTATCTTCATATATGTATGTACATGTATAATATGGCCATCAGCTCTTCTCCTGCATTCATCCTCATTCTTTCAGGAGCATAGATCCAATTGCACCAATACTTTCCCATGCTTTTCCTGTTCTTTCTCTCAGAATTTTTTTTCCTGGGAAAAATAAAAAACCATCTCTCCATTATTCTCCACCCTGCACAGGCACATTGCTTCTGTTCCTCTGTGTCACAGGCACTTTAAGCAGGCTGAAGATAAGATTTCCAGTTGTCCCAATATGGTAAACATATTCTGGGTTTCCTCATCAAAAGAACATATCGGGAAAAGATCCTTACTTATTTTTTCTTGTGGTATCTTTCATTTGGAATTGGGTAACACATTCATTCATAGGACAGTAAACTGGAATAAAGCCTACATTCTAATATGTTCCAAGTCTGGAACAAATAAATATACAACATCTCCCACACACACACTTCTGCTAGTTAGCATGTGGTAATTAACACTTGTTAAAATGACTAAAATTTCAAATGTGGACATGCTCCGTGAGAAAACCTCAGTGTGATTACACAGTGAGCCTTCTGTCAGAAGATAACAGGTATTTTTAGCAACCCCCGTCTCACTTTTGTATGAGTTTTGTCATATCCCAATCCAAAAAAAAAAAACATAATCAATTTTGGATTCTGGCAATCCTGGTTTTCAATCAGTCAGAACATCAGCATTTTCACATTCCAGAGGATTTTCACTTTGTTTTTTTCATCTCCATTTTACCAAGAGATGCTGAAACAAAACCATCCCAGATTCATGTGATGAAAAGGGCCTGGAAAGGGGTCGATGGCCAGCAGTAGGGAGATCAGCTGCTGAGATGTTGGGGGAAAACATTTTGTAGCAGCCATTTCCCTATTTCCTCATGTTGCATGTGGGTAGTAAAACACTTCACTGGGGACAGGAGAGAGGATCCTTTTGGTGATTTTACTCTTTTTGTATAGGTGGAAATAACTACCAAAATGCACAGGGGCAGAAGGGCAGGTTCAAATCTATGTGAAATAAATGTCACCACTGGTAGCGGTGTGTCTATGATATAGTTCAGGAATTTAGAAGACACCAGGAGAAATTTCCCCTTCCAAGTAGGTCCATTGTGGATAGCATTATAAATCAACAAACAAAAGGGATAAGGATGAGTTTTCTGTAGAGGACAGTGAAGCGACAAATAAGAAAGTGCAGCAGGTTTTTGGTCAGAAATTTTTTTGCATTTATTTGATTACCTTTAACTGAACCTGGAAAGCTTTGATGGGCAAACTGGCCTGACAAGGCATTTCAGGTTCTACACTGATGGCAAAAGGACAGCATAGCACTATTGGGAAAGATGGCAAGGAAACACAGAAAGGTGCTATAAAATTGAGAGTTAAATAGATTTTTGACCAGTGAGGCTGCCCTAGTACGGCAGATTTCAAGGCTCCATCTCAGCCTGAATGAGAGTTACTGCACTAGGACAGCAGCGAAACGAGACTGGCAATTATCACTGGCGCTTTTACAAGTCAGGAGCTTACAGGGCTCATGTGATACCAAGTGCTCGTTCTGCACTGAGCAGTTCTCCTGGAAGCCTTGGCTTTGTTTTCGCTTAGTCCTGAGAACAAAAAAGAAATGTTGCAAGGAAAGTGCAGAATGAATCCAAAAAGAATAATGGAATTGTGCTTGATTTGTTTAATTCTGAAATCAAGGTCACTTAGAAGTACTACAGCTTTTATTTGTTTTATTGGGTTTTTTTCTTAAGGATTTTTTTTTTTTTTTGCAACATCTTTCTTTTCATTTGACGGTTCTGTCATCCCAGAACTGTATAGGTTACTGATCCTTCCTGTATTCAAAGCTGTTATTAAGTGGAGTCTTTTAGATTTTAGAGAAATGATAATGGTTCCAAAGATGACAGAAAGTGGCAGCTGGTGACAAAAAACCCCCTTGATAAGACGACAACAGTAAATCAAACTACTGCCACTTTTTCGTTTCATGTTTGTTAATACCACCTCGCCTTTTGAAGTTTAAAGCAAGGTTCAAAAGAGCCAGGTGCTGAATCATAATATTAAAGCAAGTAAGGAGCTCCATGAAAGAGAGGAGATCTGAGAGGGGAAAGCAACAAACACGGCTTTCAACTGCCTTTTGTCGGCCTTTCTGCAGATGTCACCAGTTGTTATCCCCAGCAGAGGCTTCAAGCTTGTAGCAGTGCCTCTGGCTGATTCCAACTCAACGTTTCAAGTGTCAATCAAAAAGGAAGGACGCAGCTTAGGTCCTGGTCATTGTCCTGTGAAAAGAGCCAAGCATTTAACATTGATTTAGCTCCCTCAATATACAAAGATAGAGCCAGCTTTGTGCAGCAAAAGGGCCTTTGGCAAGGTTGCTTGTAGAGCAATTCCATCGCATCCGATGCTCCTTGGTTTAGCTGTCACACTGCAGTGTCTGGAGTCCTATGAAAAGTTATTCAGGAATGAGTGAGCAAATTAAAAAGAAATAACATGCTCTCCTAAATAGCAATGCAAGCTATAGAAAGTGCTTTTAGCGTCATATAGCCCTGAAAAGCATTTTTAATAAAAGTATTTTGTGTTTTTAAATGCCTTTTAACAAGGAGAATAAGATGTTTCAGACAAGAGGGGGCCCTTGTGAAACCCATCTCCATTGGATTGGATAAACAATTGTACCCACAGTGTCTTGGTCAAGGGCTTTCTTATTTTGTTTTCAAGCCACTTACATTCACTACTATCCATCCACATACTGCATTATCCTTCCATAAAGGGGTAAAAAATGCTCCCAAACCCAACAATGACAAAAAAGCCCAGCCTAAATGCCACAAATGCTCCCAATTCCAACCTTCCTATCCTTTCTCATGTCAAATTCCTGCTTGCATCTCTCATAATTTTCTTGAAAACTCTCATAATTTTCCGAGAACACCTTGGCAATTATTTCTTTCTCAGCCATTGCACTCCCCACCAGATCTCACAGGCACCACCAATGAGCCACACTGGAAACTTAACATAATCATGGAAATGACAAATCAGTCAGTGGCTGCACTTGGACCGTTTTGGCACTTAATGGTGGGCATTAGATTCTCACAGATGCGGTAGAAACCACATCTTTGTCCTTAAAAAAAAACAAAGTAAAACTGAGTGAAACACAATAAAGTATTCCTGTTATTTTAAAGAAAGTGAACATGGATAGGTTTACCCTTTGTACCTGGAAATGATGTTAAATTTGTGAGAAAAAAATAAATTACTGTCACTTTGCTTATAAGTGTGGTTCTACCTTATGGAGTTTCCAGCATTTTTTCATTCAAGTTTAGTGCACCAGTGGACTGACTGAGGAGTGGGCTGACCTGGTATCCCAGGGTCAACAGTCTTGGTCCGACAAAATTCTTGTGCTTGCAGCACAAGTTTAAAGATGGGGAAATGTTCCCCTTTTGCAGAATCAGCATTGCTACTATTTCCTGATTCGCACAATAACTATTTTTTCCCCAATATTCTCATCTTCATCTGTGCAGAAATACAGATTAAGAAAATGCTGAAGCTGTCATGAGAAATAGAACATTTCCACAATGGGGATAGTTTTTCAGAAACTTGTTTCCCTCCTTAAAGGCTAGTTTTCTGGTAATACCTTCCCAAATCAGAATCACATTGACCATTGTTACTTCTCATCTCCAGGGAAACAGTGCAATCCCTGAAACTAGCCATGCATGGTGATGGTTTTGCTAAATGTGGGACTGGGTTACTCCTGATGAACCTCCAAGGAGTCTCGTTCCTGCAGACCACTCACGCAGCTTGTGTTATCTGCAGTTTAGAAATACTCAAATAGAGGACCTCACAGGAATCGGGTGTATTTTTAAATCCATGTATCATTACAGACACACTCATTTCTGCATTCCCCTAAAGACATTTCTAACAGTCCCAATAGCCGGCACTCCAGCAGGCAGTTTAAGAAAGCATGAGAACTTAGTTCAGGGACTCACACACTTCTCTAAACTTTCATTGGGATTTTTAAACACAGTCAACTTGCTCTAGCTCACACCCTTTCTTTTGCACTCCCTCACAGAAAATACCTGTTAGCTTTGCAACAGTGTAACAGTGAGGGCAACGCACTTCTGCACGAGGCACTTGGTCCTACAAGCTTCTATTTTCCCTCAACCAGAAAGTGAGCCCCTCCCTCCATAGGCTTTCTCAAAGGAGCAAGGGAATGGGAGATGTTTGCTTCTCCATACTCCCTGTGTGCCAGCATGCTGTTCTTCTCCCAGTGCAGGGGCAGTATGTAGAGATGCTGTACACAGGGATGCTGTACACAGGGATGCTGTACACAGGGATGCTGTGTCCCCCTACCCTGGTGCTGGTGGAGTTTCTGCCTGGCCCCCTCAGTGCAGCAGAGTGCCTGTCTGTCCAGCAGCATGTGCCATATCAGGTGTCTGCCTGACATAATTTGTCCTTTTCCCAAGCATTAGGAAAAGCAGGAGACAGATAGTGAC
Source organism: Lepidothrix coronata (assembly GCF_001604755.1). Taxonomy (NCBI): domain Eukaryota; kingdom Metazoa; phylum Chordata; class Aves; order Passeriformes; family Pipridae; genus Lepidothrix; species Lepidothrix coronata. The sequence continues at coordinate 424,488 of NW_016690213.1, forward strand.
TTCTTGAGTGGTTGCACTGGTCATCCCAGAATATTCCACAGGTAGCCCAACAAACACTTTGGATTAGGGATCAACAAGATATCAGAGAACACAAATCAGCAATAAGCAAGAAAGCTCAAATTTTGGTTGCATTTTTCTAAAAGGCAACAACCTGCAGAATTTTTTTTTGTGCTACTAGTTAACAGTGACAGCAGTAATAATTTCAAAAGAGGATTTCATTGTCATCTTTAGAACTTCCTTGGAAAATAGTTCTAGGAGAGGGAAATCACATAAAAGTAGAAATGGAAGCATGTGCACATGGGTGGGGGGGTGGAGGATGTGAGAGTGTGTGTGCGCAAGAGGGAGAGAGGAAACCAAAGGCAAAAACAAGCATTATAAAGCAAAACTAGGAAATCAAGTGCTTCAGTAACCCCCCCGAAAAAAGCACTAAAGGTCAAATTTTTTTACCAGCTTGCCAGCATGAGAAACACACAGTTAAGGTATGGAGACAGTTTTACCATTTCATCACAGTAAAATAATGAGTAAGAAAACAAGGGTTAAAAAAATGAAGCAAGTGTCAGCTTGAACTAAGTTTTGGTCATGATCACCAAAATGTATCACTCACAACTGTGAGGTAATACAGCTAGGGAAACAGGGTACAATTATCATTTGATATTGGTAGGCTAATCTATCCAGGATATTTTTTTATCCTTGCAGTCCTTGGCTTCCAGTGTATGCTTCTCATTGTGGTTTCCCGGTAGCACATCTCTCTTCCTTGCAGTTCTGGGCCAAAATCAGGGTTAGATTATGCAAATACAGCTTCCCTGAGGGTGCCAGATAGCCCTGGTCTGCTCAAGGACAAGATCTGATGGACCACAGCAGGTGAATGGCTAGTGAAGGCCTGGTGATACACTCCTGAAAACACCTTTGTTTAACCATTCTTGACCCTTCAGGAACCAAAAAATCTCTTCAACAGCGTTGCTGCCTTGTTTGCTATTTTGCCATGTGACCAAGCTTTTATTTCACTCCCCACCCACAATAGCTCATTTCTCTTATGCCTCCTCAACCTGTTCACTCCCAGCCCTCCTTTTCTTGATGTGGACATGTTTTTAAAGATCATATATGTGAATCATTCATTCTCATTGCAGGTCAAAGCAAAATGAATGACAGGAGTCATTTTCTATGAGCAAGTAGGCATAAGTACATTGCAAACCAGTTTCAAAACTTTTTGAACAGCAGTGTCACATACCATTTCCTCAGAGGTCATGAGCTAATGCATTTGCATTCTTCAGTATTGTGAGCATAATGTTTCTGGTTGCCATTGTATCTGTTGGAAATAATGGCTTCTGGTCACCAGCAGTAGATGCAAACAGACTATATCACAGCAACTTTACTAATACATAAACTATTGTATATCCAGATGCTCCTGCCTTATCCGTAAGGAGTAATTGCTTAAGTGTTCCCTTGGAAAAAAGTGCCACAGTCCTGGGAGTGTCAGGGATGTAACATTTACAAATAAATGAATAATTTCATTTCTGTAAGGTTGTAATTTTTCTATTATAATTACAAAATATCATCTTGCTTAAATGCATGTTGCTACCATTGCTAAGGGCTATGTCACAGAGAAATTACGATTAGTCTGCTTTTATTCTGGCCAGTGGAACTCTGTATTTGCACTGCTTCTTCATTAGCAAAACCTCAGTGTACATAGTCCATGGGGAGCTCTTTCATTCATCTTTCCCACTCAAAACCCCTTTCCAGTCTAGTGATTTTCATACAACTTCATTGATGGCAGACTGCAAAATCTACAGGCATTGCCCTCTTCTTAATTTGTCAGGCAAGAGGTTTGCGATGATGTCTCCAGCCAACATTTTCCAGATTTGGTGGGACTACAGGAAGTATCAGTACATTGTTTTACAACTATTTTCAGTGCATCCAATGACAATTATATCTCAAATTCGGATGTTGTTTTCAGAGCTACCAGGAGTCCTCAATCGCAGCTTGAACCATCTTCATAATTAAAAATACAAGTGCTCCAAAATCAATAATCAAACCTGGAGGGATGATGGACTCCTCTGACTGCTCTGCCCACTTACTAAATATGTCTCAGTGGCAGGGCCGTTTCTCAAAGCAATGAGCCTCCAGCTTCAGACACCTGCTCTAATTCAGTACCAGGGCAAAAAAAACCAAGACAATTTTTCCAGGACCATTTCCATTTATTTATTACAACATAAAAGTAAATGAAATACCAAAGAAGAGGTGTATATTCACTAGGGAGGATAGATGCCAAACCCAAAGAGTGGGTGTCTAACACCCACCTAACTGGGGATGGGATATCATGCCACAGGCACTGAAAAGCTGATTGAAGGATTCTTGGGAAATCTCTAGTCCAACTCCCCACCGAGAGTGAGTCTCACTAGCTTTTGCAGTCTTTGAAATCATATCCATTTTCACTGTCCTTCTGCCTACTGACATGCTGCCACCTGTACATTACCCTTCCATTCCTCACTGACTACTTACGTCATTGCTCATGCAAGTAACCATGACTTTAAACAAGCTTACAGCTCCTAAGTGCAATAAACATGGGTAGACAAACTCCTCAGAGCTAACATGGTTCTGCTCAACCTTTATATATCACAGAATCACAGAATATGCTGAGTTGGAAGGAACCCACAAGGATCATCAAGTCCAATCCTTAGCCCTGCACAGGACCATCCTCAAGAGTCACACCATGTGTCTGAGAGTATTGTCCAAGTGCTTCTTGAACTCTGTCAGGCTTGGTGCTGTGACCACTTCCTTGGGGAGCCTGTTCCAGTGCCCAGCTACCCTCTGAGTGAAGAACCTTTTTCTAATATCCAACCTAAACCTTCCCTGACACAACTTCAGGCCATTCCCTTGGGTCCTGTCACTGGTCATCAGAGAGAAGAGATCAATTTCTGCCCCTCCTCTTCCCCTTATGAAGAAGTTGTAACTGCAGTGAGGTCTGCCCTCAGTCTCCTCTTCTCCAGACTGAATAGGCCAAATGACCTCAGCCACTCCTCATATGGCTTCCCCTCAAGGCCCTTCACCATCTTTGCTGTTCTCCTCTGGACACTCTCTAATAATTTAATGTCTTTCTTATGTTGTGGTGCCCAAAACTGCCACAATATTCAAGGTGAGGCTGCCCCAGTGCAGAGCAGAGCGGGACAATCACCTCCCTTGACCGGCTGGCAATGCTTTGCCTGATGCCCCTCAGGACAAGGTTGGCCCTCCTGGCTGCCAGGGTACTGCTGACTCATATTCACCTTACCATCAACCAGGACCCCCAGGTTCCTTTCCGCGGCACTGCTTTCCAGCATCTCATTCTCTAACCTGTACGAGCCTCCAGGCTTGTCCCATCCCAGGTGCAGAATCCAGTATTTTCTTTCAGTAGGTGATTGCCTAGTCCTCTGATTTGTTGAGGTCTCTCTGTAGAGCCTCCCAGTTTTGTGTTATCTGCAAACTTGCTTCATATCCCTTCCAGTCCTGCATCCAAGTCACTTATGAAGATGCTGAAGAGCACAGGGCCCAAGATGGAGTCCTGTGGAACCCCACTAGTGACAGGTCACCGGTCTGATGTTACCCCATTCACTATTACCCTTTGTGCTTGATCCATGAGGCAACTGCTCACCCACTGCATGATGTGTTTGTGGTGTGCTGTATGACATTCCCCCTGCCCAGAAACCACCAACGCTGGACTGGGGCTCTCCTGTTGCTAGTCATAAGGTTGAGATTCATCTCTATTCTGGACTTTGTACCTTTAAGGTTCAGGGCTGGTTGAGTTTTTGTTATTTTGGTTTTTAATTTCTCTAGAATCACAATTATAAAAAAACTTTTCTAAATATATGAGTGAATAAAAGTTACACTTTCAAGATGTTCTTAGATATGCAGAGGGAAACCTTTAGGAAAAGCACTAGATGCCCACTAATCTTTAAAGTGCACCTAAGGCTGTAACTGAAGTGGCATATCTGTGTCATGGAAAAGTACATGTACATATAATCTTAGTAATACATATATGAAGAAAGCCATGCATGCATGTTATCGCAGATCAGATGTTAACACCGCTTTTTAAAAATATTGATCAAGAAAAATAAAGTTGATATTTAACATGTCATTAATGTATCAAAATATTTTCTGTTAAAGTAACACTAATAATTAACATTAAAAGTTTCTTAAATATAATTATTGTATGCCTTAATCAACTTGATTTTAGCCTCTCTCCCCTTTTTTATTTTTATTCAAGCTCCTGATAGTCAAAGTTTTCTCTGCAAGTGAAAGCTGATGCAAGATGGCACAGGCTACATTATGCCAGGATGTGTCTGACTGTATGATAGTCACATCTACAGGAGCAGCAAACTAGCTCAATCACTGGCATTACTAGTTCAGTTCAGCTGAGGATCTGGCCCCTACTGTGTTTATTATTAGATGGAATGGATGAGAATATATTCATTTTCTGCTGAACTCTTTGATGGCCTTGCTCTTTCTTCCTTTCTTTCCATTTCTCATACCCCATCCAAAATTTGTGCTGCATAAATTCAATGTCCCTCTTGCTTTCTTTCACTTGAATCTCAATTGCAAAGCCAACCAGATTTCATCATGGCTTATATGCTCTTCCACTTGCTATCTGTAATCACAGTAATTGTGAAACTCAAAGCTAAGTCAAGAATTGTTGCCTTTTTATGGCTCCCTCTTTTATATATGTTGTGTTGGAGAGCGGTTGTTACCGCTTTTTTGTCATTATTTCTGGGCTTCACTCCATTAGCTAGTGAACAGGCCTTCTCTCATTGCCTTCCTTCAGTAAATACTGTAACATTCAACTTCCTTTCAGGCTTGTGCTTTTAAAGAAAATCTTTGTACAATTAAAGATATGAAATTGCTAAATACAAGGCTGCATTCATTGTTCTCCCTTTTTAAAGGTTTAATCACACTTAATGGCTCTCTTGAAAACTTGAATTTTCCATATTGATGGTTTTACCCCACTGAAAGAGTTTACTAATATACTTTTCAAGTGTTTTCTCCTTAAATGAGCTATTCAAGAAGTTTTGTGCAGAATAAGATTGACGAAGGATATATCCAGAAACAATTATGAAAAGTGTCCAGGGCTATCTGTTTATCCATTGGCAGAGTTCAAGAAGCAGCCAGAAATAGAAGAGAGGCTTTGGAGGAAACATCTTGAAATATCTCGTGTTCCTCCTTTTGGGCCAGTTTCAGAGCAACTGTTGCTCCATATTGAACCCTTCCAAAATGCAGCCTCTGATTGTCACGGGTGAGGACTGGGCTGAGTACTTATCCCAAAGAGATGGTAAGTTTGGTCCTGCCTGTCTTGTCTTGTTCTAAACCCCAATCACCACTACATTCTCTAAGAGCATCTCTCTGAGGAGCTGGTAGCTGCAGTGCTGCATGCTCAGGGCTGGAGAGATGTTGTTATAAAAAAGGTAAGTGTACACCTTTACTCAGTCCTTGGTAATCAATTTTCTGTCTGTGACTGAGCAGCTGAAAGTATGTAGCCACTCCTAGGAGATACAGATTGGCCACCTGTGCACTGTTTGACTTTGAAGCTTTGCTGTGGCAGTTTATCACATCTAGTAATGAAGCCACAAGCCCTGTGGAAGCTCTAGAAACTTCCAAATACATCAATCCATTTACTCAGAGGCACAAATTCCTTCGGTTTGACCAGTGTTTCTGTCCTGATAGTCAAAGCCATTCAGGGTATTGGACTTTGCTTCCTGAGATACCACATCTCCTTCCACCAACACGACCTCCCATGACATTTGATGGGAACAATCTGGACTGGGAACCAACAGGGGAATTTTGTGAGCTTATGCAACGAAATTCTCTCAGCCCTCTCACAGTTAGACTCCATTATTTGCTTTTATGCTTTCAGACAGTCATTGATCTCAATATATTCAGAAATAAATATTCATTCCTTTGTGGAATACCTGTTTTCCTCAAAAGGCTTCAAACAAACCTGGAGATTCCCAGTTGCACTCACACATGAAACCTTACACAGAACAAGGGCAAACATTACGGGAAATCTTACAAACTACAGGAGAAGTAGGGAGGCAGAGAACAAAATAATCTCTGCTATTTTATTTATATGCTTAAATAATTGGCAGGCACTCAGCTACTTTAGTAATGGGGTCCATATAAGTAGGTAGGTGCAGGTTTAGTGAGATGAAGATTATAAATTAAATGTAGTAGGAGTAATATTTCATCTGTCTGTCTCAGGGCTGATACCATAACGTAAATCCTGAGATACTTTAGATTAGATATATGTGATATGCCAATCTCCACTTAAATATTTTGGAGCTGCTCCCAATAAAGTTAATGGAAGTAGGATCAGCTCTTTATTGCTCCCATGCTATCAGTGAGCCTTCACTCCCATCAAGCAATTCATGTTTTGTATTACACTGATACAAAAGCCTCATTCTGCTCATCTCAAAGTCAGTGGGCTTTGTTTTATTAGTGGGAGCTCTGTTAGGGTATTAGTGCTTTAAATTGAAGCTCCCAGACTCGATTCACACGGCTCAGAGCCACTCAACCTCATTGCAAGTGCTCTGTCCTTACTATAGCGTGTATAAGAGCACTCAGCTCTGAAGTGCTTTTCGGCTGGGGAGACCAAGGGATACAGACAATTTTACGTCATCTTTCTGCTCCCCATACTGCAGTCTCAGGCTTGTCTGGGGCCCTTTCAGGCCCTGCTTGCACAAGGATTATCACCATCTTTGCAGCAGCCCCGTGTTGGGCTGAGTTGAAACCAGCAGGGCATGCAGTACGGAGCAGCTGCACTCACTGGGCGGCAGGACATGCATCAAGGACAGCTCACCACCACCACCAGCACAGCCATTGTACACAGTCATTTAAAATGAAGTTGTTCCGCTTCACTCTTAGGTCACTTGGATTAGCTCAGGTTAGGAATGAGGTTGCCTAGCAGAAGGTCCCTTGGATGAAGACAGAGAACCCAAGGAGCTTACAAGACAGGGCAGAGACTTAAGGCAGGAGTTGTCTGTATGATCACCAGCTGCTAATGGCTCAGTTTATCTAATAGCCCTCTTGCTGTAGATGGAGTTGAATTTTCAGTCCAGGTACGTGAATTACCACCTACCATGAGTGCAGAAGCCTGCCAGTCATATGAACCTCAGTAGCAAATGCTACACATCCCTATATCGTTTCCGGATTTATGACATATATAGTTCAGGAGCAGAGACAGGATTGGGTGGTGTACCTAACTGGTTATTACAAAGCATGAGTTCTGCACTTATGGTGAACCATTCCTGAAAGATTCTTAATTCTTATTCAAAATAATGGCAAACAGCAAATACAAACCAGCATTTAATTGTAAACTGTATGAATGGGAAAAAGGGAAACCCAGGCTGTAGAGGCTTCATTATGTGCCCTGTTCTGCTACATTTACACATCACTTGGTATCTGAAGTAGTTCTGCGTGGTCACTGGCACTGCCACAGAAGTCCCAGCACACCCCGAAGCACACACCCCACTTCCGCTCAAGCCAATCGTGTGCTTTGGGAGAGCAGTCATTTTAAGCACTATGCTGAATCCAGCTGCCAGATTTGCAATGGAGAGGTGAATCAGCACTCAAGGTGAGTGGCAAAACTCAGGTCTATGACCTTTTCCCTCAGAAACAGCTAACTGGCACAACACTTTATCAGGCTTCTTATGAATGCACTAGCACTTTCCGATTCATCTTAGAGGAGGCATCGTCAAACGGTGCCTTGCCTTGTGTTCTGGTTCTGGTTTTCTTGTGAGCCCTACACTGGAAAATACTCAGTCCTTTATCGCCTGAAACCCACTGGGAATGTCACATGAGGACGTCTTTAAAAGCCATGTGATGTTCTTTCAGTTTGTTTTCTTAAATACAGAGTGTCTCCAAAGTTACTGATTAATTTCATGCAGCGCAAGGAGAACTATTGATTTCCCATGTCTGCTTCTGACCCTTTAAGATATAAAAATGCAAATACATTGCTAAAAGAGAATATTTATTTATTCCTTGTACCTGCTAACATGTGACTTCAACACAAAAAGCAGCTTTTGCTGGATTTGTTTTGATAAATGGCATGTTTGGTATTTCACTGAAACAATATGCTAATAATACCCATTCCTGAGCTATTCCTCATATCAAACTCCCCTTTTTCTACTATACGCTCTATGGCTCTCCCACACTGCCAGAGCACACACAGAGTGGTGGACCTGCAACTTTGCTGGCAATGTTTATTTTCAAAAGACAAATATTGTGCCAGTGTTAACTTCAATTAGGAGACTTATTTGACAATCTGACTACTCCATCTGATGCCTCAAGGGCAAATTTCAGCACTTTATGAAAGATGTTGGCCAAAGACTGATCTATATGAATAAAATATAGGGGAGAGAAGTTTTAATGAACATTCAAAAACAAAACTATCAAGAATTAATTGCAAATATTTACATGCAAATAAAGGGTTCGGTTTATATCTGTGAAGGTTGGCGCATTCAGAAAGGAAGCTGCCACTCCATCCTTTAGCTCACCCTGCTGTGCCTCCATATTACAAGCACCTCCAGTGGAATATAATCAATACCATAGGAGGTGCAGCGTGTAGCCTCCACGGGGTGTCGATTCTGCAGCCCCATGGCAAGGCACTCTGCCTGCTGGGTACCAGGCAGGGGGGCTTCACCTCTCCATGTCTCCATGGGTTTGCTCTGGGTTTTACCACTTTTATTCCCATTTAAACATCTGATAAGTTTATTTCGTATTGCAGTTTGATTGCTTAATGGTGCTTTACTTGCAAAACACTTCCAGAGTGTGTAAAAGGCTCCTGTGCTGTTTTGTGAAAAGCTGTTCCCATTGGGCAGAAACTCACCTGCATAAGGCCTCGCACAACTAAGGAGCACAAATGGAGCTACATCTGACCCTCTTACAGCTCTTGTTCAGCTGAAGCTCCAGATGACTTCAGTGGGAGGTTTACCTGAGTGTAGGCTGTGCTATCTGCATCTCCGTGCAGCTACAGGGTCACTGGGAAAAAGATAGTGTCGATCACAAGGAAATATTTTCAAATTTGCTTCTACAGCCCTACTCAGGCACTAACCACCTGGATCCTCGAGCACAGATCTCCCTACTCCACTGGAAATCAGGACTCTGGCATTTGACCCAACTGAGATGTCCTAGCTAGGGGAAAACCACAAAAGTGGAAGAGTTTTATAGTCCAATCTGCAGTCCTGCGTCTGGAAGGAAGGATGGTGTGTTCAGTACAGACTTGGTCTCCACACAGAGGAAAACCTGCATGGGACAGTGGTTGTGAGTGTCTGCAGCTTCTCATCTCACATCCCTTTGAAAGGTATGCTCAGGTCATGCACTGAGGTTCTCTGATATCGCTGGCACCTGGGCAACTCCCCTTCGAAATCCATAGATGTGGATGACACAGGTAGGACCACCAGACTGTTTACCACTGAGAGAATTGCCCCCAAGAGCAGGCAGATAAAACAGAGACAAAGGTGACATTGTAGCACTACCCTGAGTGAAAATGCATTTTTTTACCCTCTTTCTTGCAGTGTCTGATGTGCCACTGCTGAAAAGGTTTTTGTTCTGATGTGGCCACAAAAGCTTGAATACTTTTCTGAACCATTTTGGTAGTAATTGAGAGATGGGAATCATTCTCACGAGAGTTCAGAGCCATGTAAATTATTCAAAAGAGACATAACCTTGCTACATAAGTCTTAATTATCATCTCTAGTACTTTATAGGAAAGATACCACCCCTTTTAGATCCTTTAAGGTCAAGTAAATACCGTGGGCCTGATCCTTAGATGATGAGACCCTGCACGTTGGCTCCCAGGCAGTTCCTATTTGTATTTGACTCTTCACCCGCCCTTATTTCACAGCCAAGTACACAAGCAGTTCTTTCTATAGATTTTAATTCAAAAGTCTCTCAAACTACAGTAGCTGGGAATGTTCTTTTGGAATGAATTTGTGGGGAAAAAATATGCCTTTTATAAAATCAGGATTTCTTTTCTGGGAAAATTTCAATGTTGCCAGAAATTTCTGATCTTCCATTAGGAAAAAGCAGACTGATGGCTACATGGCTGCTTGGCTGGAAGGCCCCTGTCGATTTTGTTGTCGTCTGCAGGGAGAGAGCAAAATTGACAATAGTCTTCCAGGCAGGCAGCTGGGGAGATGCAGCAGGTCTGGAAGAGGGAGGAGGGGAGGTTGAGTGCCCTGGCGCTCTGCCGGCCCTGCAGCCCAGCTGCCTCCCCAGCAGCCAGGCTAGGGGGAAGGCGAGGAGAAGGAGGAGGAGGAGGAGAGGCAGGCATGGGGTGGCCAGCCTGCAGCAGCCTGCCGACAAGGCTCCTGCCGCTCTCCCTTTTTGCCAGGCAGCTGGCAAGCCCCAAGAAACTCCAGTTTGCATCCCCTAGAAGAGATTTTTGTTTTTTCTGGAGAGCATTTACTGGGGGGAGGGAGGGGGGGGAAGTTTTAAAGCAAAATTAAAAATCTCCCAGTTTGAGGGGACAATGGAGAGGGATAATTTCAAAATGACCGTTTTGTCATGAGAAGGTATTTCTGTGTTTGAGCCGGCTGTCTTACACCTGGTACTATATCAGTAAGGAAAAAATTCTATTCTTTTTTTCCATAATCCATGTATTAGTAAGAAGTACAGTGCAGGAAATAAATGCACCTGTGTGGCCAGCAAAAGAACAACATTAGTCACATTTTGGGTAAGTCACAGAACAAGGATAAATATCTCCTTTTGTGCCCAAAGTAGCTGGTGGTACCAGTGATCCCGTGTCAAGCAGCAGCACCGCCTTTGCTGACAAAGTCATACCCCGAAGTCCCCACCAACTCTGCGCCTTTGCCCACAGTTAAGCAATAACCAGAGAAACAAATTTTGATCAAATCTTGGAAAACCAAAAAGTAAGCATGAATGCATTGTCAAGTTCAGTCTAATGCAATTTGAAATGGCTGGCTAATAAATTGTAAAATTCAAGGATTTTTATGGAACTGGTCATAGACCTTTAAGTGCAAGGCAGTGAGTGTGTCTTGCTATAATACAGACCATAAACTAGAAGCTGAGTTCATTGCAGGCTGTTTTGCGGGCTGTGAAGCGCCTGCCATTGTGTATTTGTGTGTATTTCTCTACCTCTCTGAATGCGTTCAAGTTATCCCCTGTTTATTCCACACTGACGAACAGCAGTAGAAACTGTAACTATAATGCCAGGAGGAAGGCAGATATTCACTTCCCGACTCTAAAAAGTATTTAACCTCAGTAATGGGGGGGGGATCCTTTAAGATCTCACACACAAACACACACAAAAGCATTCTCGCTGTTACAGGACTCATTACTCTTATGATCCTAAGCAGATTTTAGTAAAAAAGAAAGACCAAGAGTCATTAAATCTTTGAATAATAATGTTAATAATGTTCAGTAAATCAGATAGAGAAAATATTTCAACAAGCACCTTGAAATAAAATAATAAAAAAGAGAAATTAAATTATAGTTCTCTACATTCCAATAATCCATCCCTGATTATCCTATAGATACTGTGCAGTGCATGACATCAGTATTGATGAAACACCAAAAGGTGATGGTATCGGCACAGAGCAACATCAGTACAGCAGAAGAGCAAATATGACTTTACTTATATGCTCTCTATTATTATTTTATAGTGTAGGCTTTTTGGATAATTTATTAATACTAACAAAGAAGAATGATTTGGAGGCTACATATTTTTTTTGTTTCTTGGGAGTTATTTTATTTGATAATGACATTAAATATTAGAAACTATAACAGCTGGTGTGTTTATCCTTACTTGAGTGTATTAACCTCTTTAGCCCTTTTTTCCAGAAGAAGGATTCAGTATTACAGATTTGACTGTCAGCTGCAGTGCCTGGCGGCCCGTTGGATTGGCACTCTGACAGAATCGAAAGTCCAGTGCTGCAAGTAAACATGGATGACATTGCAGATAGATAGACTGGCTGACTTGAGGCACCTGCAGCTGTTTGCACCAGAATAAAAGCAAAGGTTGTGGTCACTGGAGTGGAAAAACACTGAATTTACCTCTAGTTATTTTGCCTGGGAATTTCCCCCCCCTTTTTTTTTTTTCCTGGTTGTACATTTTGGAACCTTTCCACTAAAAGCATATTAGGCTGAAATACCTAAGTGAAAAAATCCACCAGACAGTTTTATAACCTATTTCCCCCCCTCACTTTTTTTTTTCCTCTCAAATTCATTGAACAGTTTAGCCGACCAGCTTCTGCTTGGTAAAACTAGCTCCCTACCAGTGCAAATACTGGATTGCAGGGAAGGATATGAACAGTGAATAGCCAGAAACAATTCTCAGCAGCTGATTTTTCAAATGTTGGATAGTCAGAACATTTCTCAGCAGCTAATTTTTTATTTTTTTTTAAACACAGAACGTACAAGGACTGCCACAAGTGACAGAACAACAGCAACCCAAGCCATTTTGTTCAGTAAAAAAACTCTTGATCTCTTAAGCATTCCTGCTCCCCAGGACAGGTCCTCAAAGTCTTTGGAAACATGGAAGACAGCACAGGAACTTAGTAGCAGCTCTCACTGGTATGCAGTGTTAGATCAGCACAGCAAACTCAGAACCGGAATATTCATTTCTGGAGCACGGAGGATCTCGGCGTGCTTTACAAACAGCATTTAATTGCCATAATCCCCAGTAAAAGTATTATATCTAGTTCACCAGTAGATAAACTGACGCACAGAGAGCTTAGGGGACTTGCCCAAGGTCACACTCAGAGCCAGTGGAGAGCCGGTGACAAAGACGTGACTCCAGGCAGACGGGAGTGATGCCATGCCTGCCTGGCCCGGCCCCGGCGGTGCAGCCTCTCTCTCTGGAGCGAAGATCAGCAGCTGGACTGACAAACGAGTGGGAGAGGGGAGGGTAGGTAGGTATGACAGAAATGAGGTGTTTGATGGCTGGGCTTTTCCCCTATGCCACCTGCATCCCTTTATAACATCAGATCATTTACATTTTTAAAGAAAGTGTATTCTTTTTCATCATGGGCCACTGGTGAGCCTAACGCTATCTTTTGTGTGGCACCCCTGCTAACAGAGGTGGCGGAGTATCAATCACAGCTTTCCCTGGGGTCATACCTTACTATGCTGGCTCTTGATCAGAAGGAAGCAGATGGTTATTTACAAACAAAATAATCAAGACCACAAGAAGGTTGTGGTTTTTTTTCCTCCAAACCCTCCTACAGTTGAGGCCAAAATAAGGTAAAGTTGCTTGTGTCCCCTCCTGCCAGCTTTCAAGGACACTGGCTGTCCTAGCAGCACCTTTAAATGCATTATCAGTTAAATTTGCCAAAGAAATGTGCGGCACCTGACAGAGTAGAGTTGCCTTAGATTATTCAGTGGCTTCATGAGGATCTGGCACTTAAACCACAATGTGAATTACTGCTAGATTATTGTGCAGGAACACTGTTATCTGCCATACACTACATGTTTGCAATCAGTTCTTTATAAGCAACGTACAGGCTGCCTTTGAATCTTTTTCAGTAGTCATGGTCACCCTCCTTCTTTATTTAGTGTTAAGTGTTATTCATTTAGCAGTAAAAAATGAACAAAAGGGAAGAAAGCAGGTGCTTTAAGTTTACTCTACAGCCAGCTGTCAGGAAGACACACTTTACTTATTTATTTATTTTTTGTGCACAGAAAGGAGATTTATTGAAAGTGTTGGGGGAAAAATATGAAGCATATGTTCAATCAGTCTTTTCTGTAATCGATAAGGTTACTGAAGCAGAAAAAACTATAATGAGTTGTAACAGAATTTGAATTCCCATTTACTTCCTTTTATATGTATTCAGGCAGAAAATCTTCATGGAAAGCGAAAGGTGGGAAGCAAGGCCTGGCTATGACTCTTGGGTTGGGTTTGTTTTGAATTTACCAGGTAGTATTTGCCCAACTGCTTGCTGAGTGACAGGGGCAGGGATGAGCCTCTACACAGGCAGGATAAGTTACAGTCATCAAGGTGCAATTTCCCTGCATTTCAGATGGAGAAACCCCCTGGTGAACCACTCCTGATCTTCTTTTCAGAAGATGCTCAGCCACACTTGTGCATCCACCTGGGCTGACTGCAAATTTTTTACCCCTCTAAGTATTCAGCATTTCCAGCCAAGGGTCTAAGTGTCCCCAGCTCAAATGTAAAGGAAAGCAAAGCCCAGCATATGCACTAACGATGTAATTCCAAAGGCGTCTGGAGCAGATTTGACCATAAAGCCCAAGAACTTTCAAAATCTCCCCTCCTTCCAAACACATGTTTAAAGTTTTTTAAAAACATTGCCAAAGCGTGTGAAAATGGGACGCAGAAGGTGCTGGGCCACCTCGATGCCAGTGACTCCATTTTGCAGAGTGGTGAAGCCCACAACTTTGTCAGATTTCTGCTATTTTCTATTTACATGGGAGCATCAGGAGCTTCATGACAATGGGTGTGTGGCCTGTAGGTTCCTGTGCTGCAGGTGGGAATGGAACCTGCAGGCAGTCGTATGAACATTGCCTGATCCATGATCCTGAGACCTACATCTCAAAATTTTGCTGAAGGATGGACATCACAATTTTTAGTAACAAAATCTTGTCCTCACATCAAGGAATATTTTTCAGGATCTGTGGATATAAGGCACACACTACTTAAAATTGTTTTGGTCCCAGATAATTTGCTTCAGGACTCACACAAAATGATATCATTTTCTCAGTTTGCTCTCAGTTTATCCTGCCCATATATTTTTTATGTGCTCTTCCTTACTTATGTGCTTGGATGTTCCTGTAGCTTCCTAGAATACTCATCTTTACTCAGTGTTCGTATTTTTGGGTTTTTTTCCAAATGTTCATCAAAAGGTTATGAGTTTTTATTTTAAAATGTCATAGTACTTCATGGGCTTGTAGCTCATGTGTTTCCTAGTCAGCTTGACATTCTGCTAGCTCTTTGGTTCCATGATTCTCCAGTCCCACTGAGAAACTGCAGAACACATTTTATATATAAGAATATGTTATATATGTATGATCGAGAATGGATGCTCTGATCTCAGCTTACAGTGCATCTTGGGAAACATAGGCAGAAACCTGGCCCACATAAAAAAATAAGAAATTAAGGTATCTGAAATACAATTTCTAGCAGCCAACATGGTGGCTTTTAAAATATGGGCTCCTGATAATTATTGGACTAAAACTAAAAACCTTTCTCTTGTATTTTTGCATATATTTAAAGAGAAAATGTGAAAAATTCCACAGTAGATAATTTTCATGAAGCATAAAAACCAATTGGTCATCCAAAACAATGTATATGGAAACTTTGTAAGCAGCTCTAGACATTGTTCAATCCTTTCCATTATTTGAATGCTTCTGAGGTGTACTATCTCCCTCAGCCCCTCAGCCCTTGGTAATGGGAACTTAGAATTAAATCTAGGTGGTCAAGTCAAAGTCAGACTGAAGAAAACTTTCTCCAAACCGCTCTAATCCTTCCCCGTTTCTCTTCTTGGTCCTTTTTTTCTTTTTTTCTTTCCTTTTTACTTATTCTTCTACTACTTTTTATCTTCTTTTCCTTTTTTTTTTCTTTTTTTTAATCCAGACAATCATAGGATTGAGACAGGGAAAATACAGCACCTTGCCAAAATCACATAAATTTTAATGGCTTTCCTGTTCACTTAACCCCACATCAACAGTGTGACCTTGCTAGTCTGAACCATGAACCATCAGGGTGTGGAGGCCAAGAGCAGGGTGGATCTGGCCTTGCTCCAGTGTCTGTTGCAGAAAGGAAACTGTGGGGCATTTTGTGGAATACTTTTGAAAACACACTGTGTCTTTTTCAAGACACTTGTGCCCTAATTACGTGGAAGCTTGCAATGGTAACCAGTCAGCACCCATCCCCAACAAGACTAACACGCAATTAACACGTGGGCAGTGAATGTTCCCCAAACTCTACCTAATCATCTATGTTTCTTCAGCATACCCCAAATTCTTAGAAGTCTTTCGTTTCCAGGATATTTACACACCCAAAAGTCCTTAAGGCCTTTGTTCTCCAAGAAAGGCAATTCTAATTGTTGTTAGCAGGAAGGAAAATTAGGAATGGAGAGAGACTTAAGGAACGATTTTTTTAAAGCATCACAAGCATGTACAGACACATATCATTAGTCCAGAAAGGACAAAAGCAATGATCTTCTCTGACCTCTTGTACAACGCGGGCCACTTAACTTCGCCAAATCAGTGCATTTTAAGTAGAGCAAATCTTTCAGAAAAACATTCCATCTTAATTTTAAAATTTCCACTGGTGTAGAAAGTGCCACAACCCTTGGCAATTTGTTCCAAAGGTTAATTGCACTCCCTGAGAAAAATGTGCACCTGATTTTCAATCTGAATTTGTCCCTATAAAACTTCCAGCCTTCAGAGCCTGCTGTTTAACAGACTGAAGAGGCTTCATTTTAAAAGTTACATTCCCCATGGAGGCAATTAGTGTGGGATTATCTCACTTAACTTTAACCACGCAAAAATGAAGCATCTTGTCTTACCCAAGACAAGATTCTTCTGGGGATTCTTCTGTAACCAATTGAGAGAAACAGGCACTACCCGAAGGAATTTCATTGCAGCTATCTCTGTACGGTATTAGTTGCCCACTAGAGATATCTGATTTCTGCGCTGACTGAATAAGGGGTACAAAGCAGTGAGTTTAAACCCTAGTCCTGTCTTTCACATGCGGAAATTTGGGCAAAACAAATCTCATAATTTTGGGACCAGCTCACCTCATTAGTCCTCTCTTTTCTGGAGGAAACATTGAATTCATTGAGCTCTTAATGATAAATCGTCTCTTCCAGTTCCTTGCATGCTCCTGGTAGTCTTCTCTCAGCTCCTCAGCTTATCAACATTTCCCTTGAGCTGGGATTCAGAACGGGACCCCATCCTCCCATAAGGGTGATGGTGGTGCCAATATTAGTAGTAGTATAAACCCATCCTGCTCAGACCTGATATTCGCTGCTGCACATTCAATTACGACCCCTTTTAGGTACCACACTGCACTGGAAGTTGTGATTATCCACCTGTAATGAGTTCTCAGTCTTTTTAAAAGTCACATCTACTACGGGAAAGGTCCTGTAAAGCCACCTTTTGCTGTTTCTAGACAGAAAACATCAGATTTTGTCTAAAACTTCTGGCTTGTTCCTTACCAGCAGCACATTCATTTTATTATTGTCTACCCTCCTAGTGTTTGTGTGGTCTGTAAGTATAATCTATACAATCTACAATGACTGCTTTTTTTCTTTTTTTTTTTCTTTTCAAAACATGGTTAGAAATGTTAAACAGCTTTGGATCCAGAACCATTCTCTGCAGGATTCCAGTGGTGACATACATGCTCAGTGAATTTTCCCCATTTACAATTACATATTGAGATGTACCAATTAGCTATTTTTTAATCCATTTGATGTTTGCTACAATGATTTTGAAGCATTCCCTTTTATTAACCAAAATGTCAGGTGGTACCCAGTCAAATGCCTTACAGATATCTAAGTACATTACATCAGTGCCATTACCTTTCTCAACCAAGCTTGTAATCTCATAAAAATGATATCAAGCCAGTTTGACAAGATCTATTTTCCATAAACCCATGTTGAAAGGCATTAATTATATTACCTTCCTTTAATTCCTTATTAATCAAGTCTCATATCAGCTGTTCCAGTATTTTGCCTGGGATCAATGTCAGGTTGACAGGCCTATAATTACTCAAGTCATCCCGTTTAACCTTTATAAATGTTGGCTCTATATAAGCTTTCTTCTAGCCTTCTGGATCCTCCCCAGGGCACCAAGATTTGTTGAAAATCATCATTAATGGTTCAGAGAGCTCCTTCACTAGATCTTTCAAAATCCTCTGTTAGCTTCTGCAGCCTCTGTCACGACCATACATCGTTATTGTTGCAAAAAGGTCTGGAAGGTCTATGAGACACTTATTGCATCTTCCAGTACCCAAACACCTATGCAAGCCTGGCTGGCAGCAAGCTGCTTAAAGAAAGGAAAACAGAAATATAAACCCATTTTTTCCCACTCTCTGCCCCTGGGCACTTTAAATATCATTTATTAGCATGAAAGCATAGAAATTCACACAAATATTTGTCACATAGCTCTGCCTTGAATGAAACCATCATATGATTCCACCTCAATCTTACAAAAAATGTCAGTCACTTCCAAGGAGTGTCACAAATTGTTCCTGAGAAGCTTGCCTAGTAATGCACCACAAGCCTGGTCTCACAGTCTCTGCAGCATCCCAACCCCTGGTGTGCTGGACCTTTTGCCCTTTGAAGGCACAGTTTTCCCTCTATGCATCCTGGCACAGCTGAGCTCTATTTGGGCTATGGATGTACCCCAGCAATCTGACTAATTCAATTAGTTTGTAAATACACAGTTTTGATGATTTCTACATGAAAGAGGCTGGCACGCGCGCGCACACACACACACACACACACATATATATACATGCATATGTATGTATAAATAAATAGAAAATCCTGTATGAGAGAACAGCAAATATCAGGAAACAAAAAAAATTCACGTGGGCCACTGCTTTTAAGCACGGAAATATTCCAAATACTCAGTTGTAGGATATGTTTCCAAAATGCTGACACATACAAATTGGACACTACAACATTATCAGTAGTGACTATTGCATTATTCTGGTAAGAGAATTGGTGCTTTTGTGTGATTCATATAAAAATACTTAGCAGAAGTGCATACTGTTATAACTTTTTAACATTGTTGTGTAAGTCCCTTTTTTCTACTAAGAATTTGTTCTGTGACTATCCAGGCAGACCATCTTCTGACAGACTGAAGAGCAGGTATTTCTGTGTTCCCATTCACTATGAACTCACAGACTCTGTGTGGCAGGCAGAAGGGGTGTTTTTAATTCTAAGTGTGCATGCCTAATTTAACTTTGCCGGTAATTTAGCTAAGTTGTGCACTGAGATTTTTTGTGAACAAGTAATAAAATGCATGGACAATTTTCCACATAAACATTTTCTGAGTTACTTGCATACTATCTGAATTCTCTACATGTTCATTCTGACAGATGAAGCCCCCAAAGTTTTCGTTTCTGTCAGTTTTGGTATTTTCTTCAGGGATCCTTGAGATTAGTTAATGAATTAATTATTTTCTAAATTGCCCTGTGCCAATACAGCTTGTAGTCAGGAAGCATGAAGGGAGGGTTCTTTGAAAAGCTGGCTGAAATAAGCATAGCCAGTTAATGCGTGAGAGTGTATATACACAAACTCATACATACACAAACATATACATACACAAATGTAGAGATATGTAGATCTATAAATATATATGCATGCATGTGTGTGCACATGCAGAATGTCAGTTGCTGGTATTATTTTTGGATAAAGAAAATCACCCCAAATTTAGAAGGGTAAAACTAACAGAAAAATTAACAAATCTTTAAACTAATGAAAATTTTAAAATTAAATCTTACCAGGTGGAACATATTTTGAATTGTAAAGGTGTGTTAAGTGAAAGAGAATGACTCTAAACGTATTGTATTGGTAAAGAAAAAAACAAGGAAACAACAAAATAAAAAAAAGAGATATCTCTTAGCTAGTGTCACAGACCTGGTCACCTCTCTGAAAAAGATGCAGCAGAAAGAATCGTTGCCAAGAAAGGAAACAAAAGTTATTTGATGCATGGGCCTTCTTCTTTCTCCACTGCAGCTTAGTTCACATGAAGAGCAGAAGTGAGTGGATTGATGAATATTCTACATGGGATAAATCTGAGACTCTTAAATAAAGTATTGCAGTAAAATTAAAACCAGAAGCACAAATGTTTTATATACCATATATTGAACTTGTGAAACAGTCATTGTTGGAGAATATTATTGACAAAAATAACCAAGGAGATGACTAAAAAGGCAGCAATGGGAATAATGATGACATGAACTGAATTACCATCAGCAGTTATAAATATTATAAATGAGGGATTTTTTTTTTACTTGGTATCCATATTTGGTGACTTACCTTTTTTCCAGTGCTGTTGTACCATCACTAGAGGCAAAATACCTAACTATGGGCTTGTCAAAATTATTTCCTGTGACATAAATTTCCACTGTTTATCCAGTGCCACACCTCTAAAAGTATACAGTTAGTTCACACATACCTGTTAGCCACACCAAAGTCATGCAGTGATACTTCTCTTATTGAAAGAGCATTGCTAACATGGTTGGGGCAATCAGCTCTGGGCAGCAGCTCTACCTGGGCAGCATTTGGTACCCCGAGCTAAACTAGACAACGTTTCAGTGTTGGCACTTTCTTATTTACAAACTGCATCAGTCACAAATAACAGTTGCCTTTTTGAAAGCTTTGTTTTGGCAATTCACACATGTGGAACAAGGGTCTCAAATCATAAATGTCATACCTTTGTCGCCAGGATTTGAAGAAATCTGCAGGGTTCCTGTTTGGATGCAAATCCCAGTCATCGCACCTCCTGTGATTCACATCAAAAAAACTTGAAAAAGGTTTTGATTTTGCCAGCTGCTGTGAAGGCAAAACTTCCTTTCAACTCTCACCATCCTATTCAGGGAAGACTCTGCTTCTTCTGAACAAGGTCTTGTCTCTCACCCTCTTGCACCCTCATCTTCGAAATCTAACAGGTAAATTGAAAGTTAGTGGCAAGTGTTTATTCCAAGGTGAACAGGCCCCTGCATTGCTTTGCAGTAGCTGTTAGTACTCTGTGACAGACCAACAAAGTTTATCTTTTCCCAAAATTGCCTCAAAATAATGAGATGTGTCAAATTAAACTGCATTTTCCTTTTGTCAAG
The DNA here is from genome assembly GCF_001604755.1 of Lepidothrix coronata. Classification (NCBI taxonomy): domain Eukaryota; kingdom Metazoa; phylum Chordata; class Aves; order Passeriformes; family Pipridae; genus Lepidothrix; species Lepidothrix coronata. The sequence goes on from NW_016690213.1 coordinate 445,282, forward strand.
CATAATCTTTTTTTAATTTCTTTTTTTTTAATTCTGTGTTTAATGTGTATTAGAGCTCGTGGGAAGACCCATGTTGGCAGCCTAGGCAAGTGAAGTTTTCTTCAGCTCCACAAATCCACTATACACAGACTGCTGCCAAAAAGAGTTCATCCATGTGGTCCCATACCTGCCCTCAACATGGTGGGGAGAGCAGGAACTGATGGATCGCCACTGCAGACCAAATCAAGTAAGTCCTTCCCAGCAGCGGAAATAAAAGCAGAGGTCTAGGACCGAGTTCAAGGAGCAAACTCCCACAAGGAGCTGTGCAGGGCATCCTCCCACAGTATCTGGGCACTATCATCTGGCAGGACACCACACAAGTCCCCCTGGGTGCATGTAGAAGGAGCTGGGTGAACTACGGTAGCCTTGATGGGAATTTCAAAGAAACCAGTCCTGGGGATGCTTAGTAAGACATATGGGTCTCCACAAAACACCACCCAACCCCAAAATACCCATCTCTCTGAAGGTTGTATGCCCCTCCTCCCCAAGAAAAAAATGTTAAAGAAAACTTGTTTCCTCCTCTGCTATTTTCCTTCTGTCCTTCAGGCTGGCGCTGCTCAGCCTCCACATTCAAGCAGTATGCGTTTCCTCTAGAGCACATTTAAGGAGTACAGACATGATCATTTAAGTGCACACTTTACTTAGCTATCCTTAAGAACACAAAATAGACCCAGAAAAAAAAGACGGTGTCTGTATGCTCATTAAAACGCTTTCAGCCCAGGGCAAGGATTTGATCAAAAGGATTCCTGCCAATGGAAGGGCATGCTGGAGCCATTGTAAGAAGTTATGTGCGAGCGTCTGTCTTCCTTTCCTTTTCTTTCTTGTGCCCTGTCCCTTCCACTGCCACCTCCAATCTCTTTTCTTCCAGCTGGGGGAACAGAAGAGATTTTACTTCCTTGATGACAATTGTGTCCTTTGAGCAGCCAAAGCAAAAGGCACTTTGAGTTCAAATGAGACTGTGACTTAAACCAATATTAGCCAAGACCAACACATGTTTATTGTAATATAAGTAACCTTCATTCTGATCAGCAGGTTTTCCTCACCCCACTGCAGTTTTACTCATTGCTGCTTTCATTCTTCCAAAATGAATAAATGAAATGGCTGCACATTTTTATTCACAGCAGTGGGTTTCAGAACTTCAAATCAGAGAGGCGTTTTGATTTTAGAAATAAACTCCAGAGGAAACAGTTTCAGCCAGAACTTTCATATATTTTTTTTACCAGTTTAAGGTAACATCAAAACTCACCTTTCCAAAAAAATGAAACCTCACAGCATTCTTTTAATCCAAATTAAATAAAGTGTCATCCCTATGTCCTCTTCCTTCATATTTAGAGGGAAAGAAAACTATCCTGCCCATACTTTAATGGTTTTGTCTGCAAATCCTAAATGCTCTGCTGCTGCAAATTTCAAATGATCTTATACAGCCAAAGTCTCTTTGGTGTCAGCAGCTGCCCAGGTAGCAACACAACCACGAGAACGCTGCTGATCAGAACAATGAATGCCAGATCTACAGATGTCATATCAAGGTAGAAATCTTGATGAGCATTGTAGTGACATTACAAAGTGGATTACACATGCTGTATCTGGGTCAGAGAAGGAGTGATTTCAGTAAGGTCAACAAAGTACTTCTGACCAAACTTATTTTTCAACATTTTGAGAGATACGCTTTTGTTTGTTACTTCATGTTGCATCTAATAACAATACTCTCTCTGTTCTCCTGTATCAGTCTGGAAGCAAAGTTAAAAGGAAGGCAAAATACTCCCATGCCTGGGGTTATGCAATTTCAGAGATGGGTTCCAACTCCCTGCTCTACTTTCCTTCATGATTGGGGGCCCAGCCACTGCTGCCCAGAGAAGCTTTTGAGCTACATGCTCAAAGTGTCTGTCCCTCACTCGCTCTCTGCCTTCATTCTCCACTCAGTGAGAGGATTCTTCCTTTCCAGGTGTGTTGGTGTTTGTCAAAGGAACAAATATAGCAAGATTATACAGTCCCTATGTACTCTAGCCCAGGGATAAAACAAGTACCAAAACATTTATTTTTGGATGTGTGGGTCCCTACATGGCAAAGCTGTCACTGTACAGCACAAAATATACCTCACCTTCAACCATCTTTCCCAGAAATGGACAACAGGACAAAGGCTAATGAACTCTACCTACATGGGAGGCAGGAGATGAAGTTGCCCTATCCAGGGAATGTGACATTTCAAAGATGTGGCTTACAGTACTGTGGGTGGAAGGAAGGGACACTCGTGAGATTTTTTTTGGCTGTACCAACGTCTTTTCTTGTCTTAATTTTGAAATTGAATTTTTTTTTTTTTTTTTACAAAATCTAGTGCAAAATAAATGCAGTTCTTGACATCTGATATCTTGTGTTTCCAGATTCAATAGGCTCCCTGGGATGCTGACAGCTGCAAACAAAATTGGAAAGGCTGACCATCCCCTCCAGCTGTGCTGGGGCTCCCAGTGCCAGCAGCTCTGGAGCACCCACCATGCATGCTGAATCTCCTGACTCCTCGACTCTCCTGCAGAGAAGAGCCTGGATCTTGTGCCTTGCCACTGGAATGGCTTGGGCAGGATGAACTGTGCATAGTAAAGACAGTGCAATGAGGCTGTCAGAGAGCAATACCATTGTGTTGGAAAGAGAGGCTCTACAGGGCAATGCTTGAGCCCCCTTAGTTCTTACCCAAACCACAAACTAGGGATGCAACTTAGGGATGCACTAGGAAGCACATCAGATAATCCAGTGGCTCTCCTTCTGCCATTAAGGGCTTTGAAACTTATTGCAACTTTCAAATCTTGGGAGAAAGCTAGTTTAATGCTTAAGTATTACTCAGTATGAACTCAAATATGTTTACTTTCATATAGGTCCTTTGCACTGCAATAGCCTTCCTAAAACTGCAGAGGCAGATCTTAAACTGAAACATCGATGTCAGTTCTGAACACCTCAAACCTAAAAGGACATATATGTGTATATACATATATATACAGTGAAAAAAGATTTTTCAGTTATCCAACCTAACTATAAACATAATCCAATTGTGTTGTGTCTATTTTTAAAGAAAAAAAAAAAGAGGGCTATTTCTACTCAGTTGAGGAAGTGGAAATCCTACTATCACAAATCTTCACATTTCTGTGAGAGTCAAAAATAGAAATCAGATCTGTAACTGAAAGCTGTAATTATCAAGACTAACCTTTCCTGACTGAGAAATGCAGAATTAAGGAAAAAAAAAAAAGTTAAGAAAAACTATTCAAAAGCTTAAATAATTCAAAGCAAGCAAAACCGCTTCTTTTTCCAGTTTTTATCCTGCATATCAAAAAACCTATGAAATACCGTGGTGGTAGTAAGAAGCCTCTGCTGTATTTATTTCTCCATGATGACAGTATACTTTATTGCAGAGCAGTGGTACATGTGTCAGATACATCTAATTCAACAAGGGTATGATCCAACACCCAAGGAGCACAGCTAAGATTACCCCATTGACTTCTATAAGCATTCCTCCAAGCTGCTCTTGGGGCTGCATTACTTTCCTTAATGGATAATTTTGAGCTCACATCTGTGTTCTGAAACATTACTCTTGGTACATAAAGAATGAGTTTATTTGTTTTTATTATGGTTTATGGTTCATATTCTATCAATATGCCACAATCCAAGGCTTAAGTTTGATGTTAAATAATCAACATATTTAAGGAGAAAAACTAAAGCCACCCCACTATGTTTTAATTAATCTTTACCACATATATAAATAATAAGTACAATTTGTTTCCATTAGGAAGATAAGCTTTCTTCAAAGCAGTTCACTGTTTAAGGCTTTAAATTTTGCCAGCACTTGCACAAGGTTGCAACAAACCTTGACTTATTTACAGAGAGATGTCAAGTGCAGATAAAACCACTTAATGATCCACCAGTTCTTGCTAAACACATTTTCCTTCCATGCCCTTTCTGAAAGCAGGTAGGATAGAACTCTTCTTTAGCATATTCTTAAATTACTTGAAATAAAGGTTTTACAGAACAGTTGAACCAATGGGGCTTATGGCCTCAAAGCACTTAGGATTAAAAATAACAACAAAAAAAGTCCTTGGGCATTTATTTGAAAATAATTATATAGTAACAATAGAAAAAGCAAAACCCAAAATTTTGGTTTGGTTTGGTTTGGTGTCTCATTCAAGACCAGGTATTTTCTGTGACAGAAACTGTCAACTTTCAATTTTTGAACTTCTGTCAGATTTGCGGCAACAACAACAGCAAATAACTGCCCCAAATGCCTCAAGCATTGAGGAGAATATATTCCCATCAACAGAAACATTTGACCTCTGCTTGTCTGAGTGCATTCCAGCTTCTCTATGTTTGTTCATAAGGACTCTGCCTGAGTGGACATCAGCTTGCAGCAAGGGCTGACTTAGTAAAACCAATATGTTGCCATAGGGACCCTGATGTATTTATCAGAATTTCCTCTTCCCTTGTGTTCAGCTGTTCCTTGCATGGGATAAGACTGGCTTTAAAAAAAAATCAACAAGAACAAAACCAAACCAAACCAACCAACCAACCAACCAACCAAAAAAAAAAACCCAAAAAAAACCCGCACAAACCAAACTAAACAAAAAATCCCCAAAAAACCTCTAACAAAACAAACAAAAAGCACCAAAAGCCAAACAAGAAAAAAAACAAACAAAACACAAAACCCCCCCTCCAGTGTTCATTTCTTCTTATCATTGCATTTGATGCAGGTCTCAGGCAACCTGGCAGTATTTCTTTGTGCTCACCTTAGAAACGTGCACCTACAGGTTGTCTTCTGGGCCGTGTTGCAAGCCCTTGGAAGTCAATGGAAAGTGTCTGTGTGCCTCTGTTGAGGACAGTACTGCTGCACAGTAAGCAAGAGAGGAGTCTCCTTCCACCTCATTCATTTCTTTGTCTCCTCTCCCTGTAGGATTAGAGGTGGTAACCTCCTACACAGACATCTGGGAGGTAAAATGTCAACATTGACATTGACTGCTCCTGCTCTAAGGAGGAACTCGAAGTTAAGAAGTGAGGGAGAGTTTTAACATGGCATAATTTCAGGACTCCCAGATTGAATAAGGTGTGTATTCCCCACATGTGACTGGTGGTGGTGCAGCAGGTGAGGAATGGTTCTGAACCTGAAGGATTTTGAACTTCTTTATTAACTCTGCAAGGAAGGTGGTGAGCACTTGGAGCACTAGTCATCATGCACCTTACTCTAGATTCCTCCCTCCAGTTACTGCCTTGGTCATTTCCCTGGGAAAATGCACCTCTCTCCCCGTGTGAAGTGAAGCTGACCAGGACAAGCCCTTTTCCCCCTCCGAGCTGCAAGCAGTGAAAGGAAAGCTATCAGCAGGGTCTGTTTACAGACACGGTTTGAGAAAATCCCCCTCTCCCCCTCCCACAGGCTCAGCACACACAAGTGCCACATGGAAACAACAAACACAACGTTAGTCATTTCCTCCATGCTGCCAGCTGCTGAGGGTTTGCATAAGAAGAACCCTTGGACTTCAGCTTATTTCTTAAAACACCTCTCATACCAAATCTTTCAGCAAACAGATGCTGGACCAGTGCCAGCAAGGCCAGTCGAGTGCTATTTCCTGGCATGCCCTGCTGCCTTCCCCACCATCATCACCCCCACTCTCTCCCATTGCTCACCCCATGACTACACGACACACCTCCTGTCTGATAGGGACTGTCTTTTTTAGGCCTTCTGCCTACATTGCAGTCCAGGGCAGATGCTCAGGCTTAGCTGCTTCTTTCGCAATTAATACTTAGGTGATGGTGGGATCTAAAAGTTTCAGTTACGGATCAGGGCCCATGTGACACTGCAGGGCTGAGTGACAAAGGAGACAGCCTTTGCCCCCAGAAAACAGTCAGTCAACAATCAGTCAGGAAATAACCTCTCTGTGAATAACAAAAATGGGTGGGATGAGCCAATAACAAAAAGAACAAATTTAGCAAAAAAGTCAAAGCTTCAGCCTCATAAATGAGATTGTCATTTTGATGTGAACCTTGCTTCTGAATCAGAACTTGAAAGCATTGTGCTTTTGATGCTCTCAAACACTTTGTCTTGTCTCTCATTTGTTCTGTTTGTTCTGTTTCCTCAAGCCTTCCTTTGTCCTTCTCAGGGAGCCCTATGCCAAGGGATACCTGGCACTGGTTTTCATTGATTCGAGTATTCCTATGCTTTAGTACGCAATAGCTCTTACCCCTGAGATCATCATCACATTTGAAGCTCACTGCCTCATCTCTTCACATCCAGGTGAAACATCTGCCCAGGCAGGTGGAAGGATGGCAGCATGTCCTGCTTCAATGCCCTCTCCCAGACATTTCACTGAAGCATTTCCACAATGTGGAGCAGAAAGAGCTAAAATGAAGACCCCAGGAGGTAGGATGGAGTGGTCAATCTCCTGGTTCTGTCAGGTGGCCCTTGCTGGGAAGATCAGCCCAGGGTCTCAGGACTGCTGCAAAGCACTAGAGTTTTGAGTGAAACAAAAACAAACTTGAGTTTCTGCAGCTGATTCAGACACTCTGTTCCCTCTGTACACTGTACTCTATCAGAAACCTTTATTTCCCACCTTGCTCTGTTGGTCCACATAAGCTTTCTTTTTTCTTTATTTTGGTTTTACTTCCTGGTGAGTTTATTACTGGGATTGAGTACTCTCAGGCATCATGCTCATCTAGTTTAGCCTACAAATGTGTGTATCCTCTTTGTCACTACTTTATCCCTATGTGACCACCTTTTCTATTTCTTGCTTCCACCAAAACAATTTGTATAGTAAATTGTCAAATATACATTACTTACCTTTACAGGAAAGGCATGTCTTGCTTCAGTTCTAATTATAAGTAAGGTACTCTTTTGAAAATGTGTTCTGACACAGAGCAAGCTGGTGGGATATTTCCCATTTTCTGTACTATTTGGTTTTCTTACTCCTCAGCCCTCAGCACCAAAATCCCAGGAAATTATTTTCTGTATCAGTTCCCCATCTTCTTATGTGAACACACTGAAGAGGCGCATCCATTAATGTTTCTGTCTATGTCTACCTATGCTGTCAATAAATCATGTTCACCACATCTCCTTCACTGACCCCCTGTTCCTTACATACTTGAATACTTTCTTATTATTTATGTTAACCTCCTCTGTAATCTTACTGCATTTTTACCAGTTCTTGCCTTAACATTGTTTACTGTCTCATTTTGCAGTCGTGCTCAGAACCTCTATAATAATCTCACATGCAGCACTTAGTACATTTTTTTATATATTTGTTCCTTAATCACTGGTCTTGGAGGAAAAGTGATTTTCTTCATTTGTTTCCCTTTTGGAGCTAAGTCATAGATGTCTCTATCTTTCATTCTTTCTAAAAATATATATCAATGTTAATACCAAAGTTTTCATCTGAACTCAAGCTGATCATAAGCTTACACTCCTCAACCAAAAAACAACTTTCCAGGAACAGAAGAAATGAAAATAAATAATGAAGATATATGAATATGGGTTTCCATGCTGAAAACTGTCTGCCAGGTTCCTGTAGTGTGTGGGTATTGCCTCAGGACAATATTCTAGGTCTCTTACAATAAACTTTTTCTAGGCTTTACAATCTTTTGTTTGGTTTGGGGTTTTGGGGTTTTTTTGTGGATAGTTGGTTGTTTTTTTTTTTACTTTGGGTTTTGGTCCCTACCTTATATCTCCTCATTGCTGGTCTTTTCCTCCCTCCCTCCTCATTGCTAGTCTTTTCCTCCCATCTCTTCATATAGGTGGGAAAAGTAGGTATAATTCGGCACAAAAGTAGAGATAGGGACACGTGGAAATACACAGGCTGAGCTACCCCTGAATTCAGACACAGGATTCTGTTGGTGTACTAGAACTAGAGTCCCCAATACATTGGAAGAAAGGTTATTTTCCAAGTATTCATGCCAAACTTGCAGACACTAATCTTTGTAACCAGCCATGCTGCTGAAGACTAATGAGAACTAAACACGTATTCCAAAGCATGAGGGAGTATACTAAATATAACTCCTCTGACAACATTAAACACTGATGTGTCTTTCAGTACTCACAGAAAAGGGCAGCTGCTCAAGCCAATACTGCTTATGCGTGAACAAACTTTCCATGTTGTATTTTCTAATTCTCTTATTCTGTTATTTCTTGTGAATTTGGAAAAAGTCTTCGACTTGGTTGCTAGATTAGAAATCACTAAGGTAAGTAGAGTTTTCTCTGTGTAGACCAAGATACACCACCAGCCACTGATTCATTTTCAAGAACCATAGGACACTCTTGGCACTTCTTGATCAGAAAGCAATGGATAATTTTATATTTTTTGTTCATATATATATGTGTCTTAGGATACTCATTTGCTAGATCTTCCTTCACATTGATCAGTCAGGGAACGAAATTGCAAGAATTCACTGTGAACTTATCAATTGAATGATCTAGTTGGAGCAAAGCCTTTCATCAACACTGTCACTCTATTGATAGGTACTGAAACAGAATGCAAGAGAACAGCCAAGACAGCCAGAAGCCCAGTGATTATGGCAGTAGTGAAGGAGGTAGGAGACAGTCTGAATCCCTGCTTTGCCTAATGTAATCAGGGACTTGTTACTCTGATACTGCAGGCTGAGTGTAAGTTTTATCTGACCCTTTATAGATGCCTTCAATACAGGCTTCTACGTCTGAGCTAATCATCCATACTGCATTATGGCTGATGGAGAGAAGCAGGAATTTTTAGCACATGTTATTTAAGCCCTAAGTAGACTGCTGCTCTCCCATTAGCTGTAAGTGAAGCCAGAGGGAGTGAATCAGACAGAGAGGTCTATCCTGCACACCCTGAAGCTGAGAAAGAGTCCCTCTGGACACTCAGTCAACTTCACAAAATGAAACAATTTGAGGAAGAAAGGTAAATAAGGTCATCCCACAACCTACAGATAGGTATGATCACCTATCTGGGTCAGTGGGCTGCCTTTTCCAGGTGCTTGCTGCTGCAGTATTCCAACATCATTTACCCTTCTCTGTTGCGTGCAGGTTGCTTTCACAATACACCGTGAATTTTCAAGGCAATGCCATGTTCTGGTCTGCTCTTCTGCTTGCTTTTCTCTTTCTTTTAATCTGAGGTGAATGATATACTTCATACCTGTCAGCTCATCCTCTAGTAAGTCCACATCAGGTCATGTGCTCATATAGTAGTTACCACTTCATTTTTCATGTTGGGGTTATATATACTAATTTCCACACCACCCTGGAAGGCTTCATGGGTAACCAGGTACTGTCAAATAATTTCCTTTACCTGAAAAGAAGCTTACTGGTTTCCATGCCAGAGGCTTGTCATATCAGTTGTGAGATTTGGTGGGTTTTAGTATTTATCATCAAGTAAGGTATTTTTCCCTCATCTACAGCTGCTAAAAGAAAAGGAATAGCTCATCTCTCTCTTAATGCCATTGTTTCCTAGCCTGATTAATTTCTCCTTCATTCTTGCCTTTTAGGATAAGCATTAGTTTCCTTTGGGGTTTCTACTTTTGCACAGAGACACTTATTTCTTCAGACTACTCATGCCATAAGAAATGGAAGGCTACAGTTTGGAAGCTCTGGAGCATCAATTGATATACCTGAGAAGGCCAGGGTGTAAAGGTATTAATAGAGCTGCCAGGGACAGCCAGAGACAGCCACATAATTTAGAGCAGTGTCAGGGCTGTTCTAAAATATGCAGGTGATCATGACCCCCACTGAACTCTCCATTAGCCAAGGATCATTGCAACTATTAGCCTCTGCCGCTGTATTCCCTCACTAGGCTGAATTAGGATGAATTTCAATTACTGCTCCATTCCCTTCCCTTCTGTCTTTATAGCCTCTTTCAAGAAATATCCCATATCCCATTTCCAACACATTACAATATTCCAGTCAAATTTCATTAGTATAACTTCCATTTGCTTAAATTTCTTCCTGTGTCTTATGTGTTTGTGTTGCCTCCTCTTGAGCATTTTCTTTCTGGTGATAGACCATGTCACTGGATCCTAACTACTCCCCAACTTCAACTTAATTGATCGTACTTGGCATGTTTCCTAGAATTAGGACCTGAGTAGCCTCAGACTACACAAGCTTGGCTGTTCAGCTGACCGTGTGAGATGGCAATCTTGCATTACTTCTGGAAACCCATTCCTCCGCTTCACTTCTGCATCGTAGCTGTTCCAATCAATAGCTGAGTAATTAAAATCCCTCATGATCAATGTTCTAGCTGTTTTACAGACTTCTCTTATCTGTAAAAACATTTCCCAACCTACTTTCTTTGCCTGCCCTGGGGTTCTGTAGCAACATCCAGGAATAGCATGACTGCATTCATTGTCCTTTCTCAGCTTCTGTCCAAACAGTCTTTGCTCTGACAGGCAAAACATTTGTAGTGTTTCCTGCCCTGGATATGGATATATACTGCTATCTCTGCTGTGATTGAAGAACACAGCCTGTCCCCTTTAATAAACTTTGCATCGCCCTACTCTGTTTTCAGTCCCTTCTAGCTCACGCATTCCAGGAATATCACACTTAGCCTTGGAAATGCATGTTTTCAATTGGTGACCTTATTAATATGCTCACAGCATTTGTATAGAAGCTATTTTCTCCTCCCACCTTTGCTTTACATTCTCATTATCTCCTACAACAACAACCAGTGGATACATTACCGAGAGATCCATGCATTCCCTCCTTTAAATTCTTCTCCTCCCACACCACTAATCTAAAAAAATGGGTAGATCTTTTCCTTATTAGTGGGCAATCTGTTTGCTCCCATAGGGTGTGGAATAACACAGGCCATCTCTCCTTTGTCGTCTTGCTTTCCCTCTTTTGTTTTTTATGACACCCCAAAGTATCACACTACCTCTTACCACGCTGATGCTCTTCCCCCTCCCCCCCCCAATTAATTTTACTGTGTTAAAATAAACCAATTGCATACTGGAAAACACTATTATGCTGCTTTCTTCTTCCACTGGCTAGCTGAGGCATGTAAGGCTTTCAAATACCTGTATGTTATCCCTCTACATAATTTAGAAAAATCACCATCCATTATGCTAGATTCTTTTTAAGGCTATTTTATCTGTCATAGCCCAGTGACTAAAAATCCTCTACCCCTTCTTCTGGAAGCATTTGAGTCTTGTGCCTTTGTGTGAGGATTTGATGTCTTAAAAGACCTGTCTGCAACACCAACTCTGCCATCAACACTCCTCTGATCTAATTGTGCTGTAGATTTCCCTATGCCCATTTCATCATCTTGTGAGATCATGTCTTCTGAATTGTTAAAACTCTGGGAAATATTCTGGGCACTGGTACAAGTCCCCCTCTCTTTATTACACTTCTTCCCTGCTTTACTACCTCTTCTTAGTTACCCAGTCACTGTCCTTTATATCCTCCTGCTTCTGCTGGAACAGGGCTGCTTCTCCTGCACAAGGCTGTGCTTCCAATGCACTCATCCTGCAACTCGCTCACAGCTGGTTCTCCTCCTCCTCTGTCACTCCTTCGGAGTATGAAACCAGCCATCTGTCATCAGTGAACCTCTCATATTCATTGATTTTCCCCAGCACATCAACCTATCTTTCTAATTCCACTCTCCAGTTTCTTAGTGCCACAGCAACTGGCAGTGCATGTACATGCATGTGCACATGCACACACAGAGAATATTGTTCTGCCTTTTTTTCTAGTGCCCATGTTCAAAACACACAGCAGCTGAAAAATAAATCCTTTTAGCTTTTTGGTTTTGAAACCAGGACAAGTAGAGGATGACTGCAATTCAGTTACAGACAGTAACAAACAAATTGCACTTTATTTCATGAAACAATGAAGAAAGAAGAACCTAAAAATAACATGAAATATCCCTGGTTATTGAGGAGTTGCATTTATGAGGTGTGGTGTCCAGCCAAGCACTACAGCTCCTGGAGAAGGTTCTGGATTGACTTACAGAGCTTCTTTTCCCTTCTAGCATGCAGTGCAGCACAGGGTGGGGTACAGAACCAGAGCTGTGAACTCTCTCTCTCTGACTGATATGGATCCATTCTCTTCTGATACCATCTCTAACTCTTTTCTAACTCCACCTTTGGTCCTCTCACTTTTCGATTGTTAGGTCTTGTCCCGTGTTTTCAAAGAGCCCAGTTCAGTGGAACCTTCCTCATGGCTAGTGCTAGTAGCCACAATGGTGCAAGAAACAAAATCAACAATTATAATACTAATATCCAGTTACTATGAGGTCCATCCTTCCACAACTTAAGTAAAACCAGAAGGAGCTACTACTGTTATATGGTTTACAGTGATTTATTTGTTTGGAGCTCTCCTAATAGCTAATGCTTAGATCCAAACTGTACTTGTTCTACTAACTCAATCCCAGACTGATCAACAGGGAAATCAGACTGGCTGAAAGCAGCATCCGGGCTTTCTGGTTTCTTGGATCTATTTCTCTTAAAGCATGCAGTAAGGTCCTCTACTTTATGTGTACAGTTCTGCTGAAATCAATCAGACTCTAGGATGGTGGTGACTTCTGTTCTTGGACTGCACAAAGACATTTATGTTTTTAAAAAAGAAAAATCTATGAAAATATGACTTGTCTTCTTTCACCTGCCACGAAATCAAGCTGCAGTCTCATAATTTCCTTACAACAATCTGATGACATCAGATTAAAATCTACAAGGCAATACAGCTCACATCAAACCTCATGGGCCTGTTTGCAATCATTGCAAAGTTCTTCTGCGTCAGCATGCCTGTTGCATATGAACATTATATCCCTCTGCAAAAAAATCCCTGTGACATTTTTGGTAGAAGATATTTACTGCACATGAACAGTGGCTGATTGTTTTTTAAATTTCGGATATCTTGTCTGAGTTTACCTTTTTTTCCCTCAAAATGCCAAAACTGATTAAAACGTATGATCAGTCAATCTTTGTCAAATTCCATCATTATAGTAATATGCGTTTGCAGTTGAGTAATGTAAAGAAGGGGCATATTGTACTACCCAAAGCCCTTGTTTTCCACATCTGTGCCTTTTCTTACTTTTTCTTGAACCTTGGTCTTAACCCATACCTGTGACCCTGTTAATTCATATACAAAAATTAGGAGAAAAAAACCTTGCCCTATAAGGAATAAACATGGGTGTCTCAAATGGCAGAACAAGGCTAGGTTTAAGCAGCTGAATTTCACCCCTGTGTTTAAATGCCTGTTGAAGCACAATGTTATTGTGGGGGAGGCAATACTTGCACCTTTTTCTCCAGGTTCAGTTATGTACTGTAATGGGCACACAAGGAAAAACACAGGGAGATGTGCTGTAACAAGTTGTGCCAAGGGCTCTTTCACAACTCACCAGCCAAGTAAAAATGAACAACAAGAGATTTGGGAACTGATTATTTTCTGTAGTTGCAATTCACTCCCTCCCTCAAAGGCTGAGCATGCCAGAAACAAACCAGCTCTAGTACCCTGAATACTTGTTTGGCTCAGGCCCAGCCATTGCTGAGTGAAATAGGGCCTTCTGCTGACTGGGGTCAAGACTATCTCTGTACTGCTCTCATGTTACCAGAGAACAACCTCGCTTCTCAGTGAATCTCTCCAGGGATTGTCCTCATTTTCTGTCACACTAGAGCAGGGATGAGCAAGGATCTCAATATCTTTCAAGCATGGCACTAATGTCTTAGGGACGTTGCAAGACGCTGTGATCTCCCAGTCTACTGCTTCCATCCTTAAGAAACAAGGTGCAGTCATATAACTCCCGGAAATCCAGTTCATCAATTCATGCGTGTACGCAGATTTAAGGGCCATGCTCTTTACTAAGAATTAATAGCAGCATTACAGTTCTTCGCTTCTTCGTCTATCTTCCTACACTTTTATGCTTCCCTGCATGTTACAGAAAAGCTTACCTTTTGTCATTCCAAGTTGTTACTCTACCTCACTTTCCCTTCAAAGTTGAAGACACAGCTGAGCTTCTTGTAATTTAAGGAAATAACCCCCCTGCAGCAACATTCACCCAATAGTCCATCTACAACTGATGCACACTGCTAGGACTGATGGCTCAGGGAAAAGATAGAAATGTGTAGGCTGTGGGTGGTGGAAGGGAAGAGCTGATGGGTGGAACTGACTGTTAAACAATTTAATTGCTTTTTCTGTTTTGCTGTGAAGAAATATGCAGTGTAGCCATCTTAGCTCATCTGCTGACTTTTTTTTTCTGTGCAACAACATATATAATTAAACATAGGTAGCTGGACACTTAGTTCTGCATTTTTTAAATACTCCATTGTATAATACTGTCATACTTCATTTCCACATATAAAGAATAAACCGTGTAACTCATCTGGGTGCCAGAGATCTCAAACGACTAGTGTCTGTAAACCCTGGAGGGAATGCTAAATTGAGCTGAAAACTTTCATTCCAGCATTATGCATCCACTTTTCCTGTTAACCTGTTTTTCCCACAATCAGAGGATTTTGGGTTTGCTTGAGGCAATACCTTTTCAGGAAGGAGAAAGTATGTGATGAGATTCCTGTTCTGATTTAAAAAACTATCCAGAAAGAGAGTGTGGGAGGACACAGATTGGATAACAATGAATTAAAAAGAAAAAAAAAAAGGGGGAGAAACCCACTTCAGTACTGAAGATTGCAGTGGCTCAAGTATTTGTTGCACTCCAATATCTAGAGTCGTAGGGGAGGTAAATGCCTAAGTAGAGAAGTCAGTTCGATGTATGAAAGATGGGACCTCACATCTTCCATCTGCTTGCAGTGACTTGAACCTATACATTTTCATTTCCACAGATTTGTGCTAACCAGTGGTCCATAAAGCAGGCTAGGATGCTGTGAATATTCTGTTAAAGCTGTTTCACTACATCTGGAAGACACTGATATTCACCTGGCCAGAGGAATAAAGGAGCATGACTTTAAAATTCCCTGGTCATATCAGAGTCCTAGTCAAGGTTTTGGAATAGATAGAGCAGAGATGGGGACTTCGGGAATATCTCCTTGTAACTAATGTCAACACAACACATATTGATAGGAGCTGAGGTGTCCACTCACAATTGCATAAGCACTCTTGTATAGCAAACAATGTCAATAACTTGTGCCTCACTCTTATACTTTGCCAAATACTTTGCTTAAAAGACTTCTGAGAACTTGAGATGCTAAAACATGACTTCTAAAAGTGGCAGTCTGAAGTTTCTGCATGAAGAAAACACCATGGAACTTCAGCCACTGGCTCTCTGATTTTTCAGACTGCCAGCACTGCTGGTTGTACTTTGAAGGTACAGGGATGGAAAGACTCACTGGTTAATAACATGAAACCAGGCCTGGAAGCACCATGTTGCTCCAGGGAACGCTACACTGTAGCAGTACAAACTCAAGTAATAGGGCAGAAAAACACTGTCAGATGAGGAAATGTTTGCGAGAATTGAATATTGGCTAAACAGTTCATTAAATCCTTCATAGTCCCATCATTGTTTCTCATTTCTTGTCTCAGTCCTGTCTCCGCCAAGAACAAGCTGCTGTAAAGCAATTTCCCAGAACCAAGAATGTCAAAGTACTTCTCAGTTCTAGTAGTTCATTTCTATTTTACTTTGGATTAGATATGAAGTGGTTGCTTTTATGTGAGTGAAAGAATGTGAACAGAGAATGAAATGAAATTGAAAGTGTGGTAGAAGTAGCTACAGCTGCCTTAGACTCCGGGGAAAATAATGCGGTAGCAACAGACATAAAGTTGTAACAGAAGGTATGAGAAAACAGCCAAAAAGTCTCCAGTGTTGGTTTGGATGACAGAGATTGCACGGAACTCTTCCCACAGAAAACTGTGTGTGCCAATCTCTTTAGCACTCCTGACTTACAGCTAACATGGGTCATCAACAGACAATTCGTTTTGGGACAAATCATGATAGATTTCCAAAGCTATGTGTAGGAGGAACAGGACTGAGCAAAGCTTGTGTGTTAATCATCATTCTGACAAAAGGCATCTATTTGATCTTTAATACTTGGTCACGGGCTCCGTGTGACACAGTGGACGTTGTAGAGAGATGATGAGTGTGGATCTTATTTCATTATCCATGTGCTCATGTACGGAGAGACAGTTCATACAGCCATCTGGTCTCACTGTGCAGTCATGCAACAGTTTTTCAGATCTTTGTCTTCCGATTGGCCTTCTTTCACTCTAATTTTCTGTCTTGTTTGAGCTAAGAAGGACAAATGACTAGAAAGCAAAGCTTGCTTTTGTCTGTCAGCTCACAGTATCACACGAGTGTATTTATACCGGTATCAACTATAGAGCAATTTGCAAGTATGAAAAGGGACAGAACGGCCTTAGAGCATCCCCAAAAGGGCAGAAGAGAGTTATTTTTGCTTTTCCTCTCTTCACCTGCCCTCTATGTTGGCATATGAGCTTAAAGAGGAGTCAAAAATAAAAGCAGGGTATATATACTAACTTATATACCAACTCTTCAAAACCAACCGGTGATATGGAACAAACCATATTTTGACTCTATTAATCCTGTCTTCGACCTCATAATAATAAATAGACTCTTATCACACCTCTTAGCTGTTTTGCAACTAAAACCCACTCTGGTCGTGCATACAAGTAGCTGATACAAATAGTACCTCCATACATTTGAGGTCATACTTACCAGATGTTAGAACTAATTAGGGCTTTCACAGCTTTTGGGCTTTTTTACTGGCCACTGCACTTGGTCTATTAAAGTCAGTT
Organism: Lepidothrix coronata; assembly: GCF_001604755.1. NCBI lineage: Eukaryota > Metazoa > Chordata > Aves > Passeriformes > Pipridae > Lepidothrix > Lepidothrix coronata. Next base: position 462,005 of record NW_016690213.1, read on the forward strand.
AAAACAAAGCAGTTTAGCATGCTGAAGTCCACTTTCAGCCTGACAGGAAAAGCCTTAGAGGGCAAGGGTCTTGCATTTCCCACTCTGTATCTCAAAATCCTGCAGCTTCTCAGACGTCCAACCAATCTTAACTTCATCTTGAACAAAAAAGGGTATCGAGAAACCCAAGCCGAGCACAGAGATTTGTCTGAAAAAATTGGCTAGACAGAGACTCTATGGGATATCCAGGAGCAGCCTATGTTCTTCTCACTCCATGCACTTTTTGTGCTGGATAGACAACTCACTAACAACCTGTATGCCAATTGCTTTAAGGAGAGGAAAGGACAGGCTCAGGGATGAAAAGAGACAACCAGAGAGTTATAATTCAGACTTTCATAGAGCTTTTAGACTCAGATGCTCCTGATATTCATTTGTAAAACCATGTGAACTTTCTCACTGAAGGAATAGCAGCAGTGATACCATTGTGGGGGAAAGAAAAGATCTCAAGCTTTGAAAATATGACCATAAGTGCTTTGCTGAATAGTGTTCAAGTGGGTTTGAAACTAGGCAAAATGAGTTTGTCTGTCCCTACTTAAAACCACAGATTAGATAAGTATGAAAATATTTTCTCTGCTAAGCTATCAGCACTTGGCTTCCCTTTTAATTATAGTCAAATAATGTAACAAAGGGCAATTTCCATAACATTTATTCTAACAATTTCTTACATTTTACATTACAAAATTGTTCTGAACTTTTATCAGGGCATGTACAACACCTACTACTTTGTACTTTACCTTGATGCTGACGCCTCTGAAAGAGCAGTAAAAGAGGGATACCTGTTAATTACCAGGCATCTTGTCTTCAAAGAGCTGTTTGGAAAGACACCATAATTGTTGGACACTTTGTACTCTTAAATATACTGCACAGGTTTTGTTGATATGCCATCTCACTACCTGAAATCACTTGATTTCTGAGAATGTGTTGACTCTATTGTCTCAGTTTCCACTTCTCAGCCTGGTGCTTCTTCAGGTGTACACACACACTGTTCACTATGGGTTATCCATAGTGAGTAGATAGCTGATCCTGAGAATCGCACCTGTTCTCTTCCCTAGAGGACTATTAAGAAAAATCATGAAGACCAACCACTTGTGCTAGCCCTGAGTTGCATCCCATTTTTTCCCCAAACTTGAATCAGGTGCTTCCTCTGAGTCTGAACAAATGATGGCCCATGTTTCAGGGAAGGAACCTTATCCTAGTTGTCAGAGAATGTTAAATTAACAGGGAAATGCTCAGTGAAAATATTAGTGGCATCTTTTTTAGGGAAGAGCATTTGAAACTAAAGAAATTATATCCTTGAAACAAAAAGGAAGAGTGAAGGGTCTTCTACATTATTATTTAATGAAATGTCATAGAAAACCAAAGCATGAAATATTTATAAACTCTGCTTTGAAGACCCCTATAAAACTGCTACTGAGTTTCTTTAAAATGAATATGCAGTCCATGATTTCAAAGCTTACTATATCAGGTCCTCAAGGTCTTTTAAAACAATTCATTTTCACTTCAGACATGAAAGGGAAAAATAAACGTAACAAGTCTCAAAGAAAGCTCAAATCTTTGCGTTTCGGGTTATGGTTTTGGTTTGCTCTTTTTTATTGATCATTTATGTACTAATTCTAAAATGCATTGCTCATATTTAATGTCATACACTGGAAAAGTAGTTAATCTAGGCTGAATTTAAGGAAATAATGTATCTTTTTAAAACTCAAAAAATTAATTTGGAAGAGTTCCTATAGTTAAAAAAAAAAGCGTCTAAACCACATTGGTCAATATTAGCAATAATGTTATCTAGTAAATGTTTCCTCAAGAAACTTCTCATCCCAAGTGTTACTTTAATTGTTGTTAAAGCTGAACCCAATCTAATTGTCCCTTCCATTACATTAAGAATGGTGTCCCTCATGCAGCCTGAGCCAGTGGCAACAGACTTGTTAAAAGTGAAGTGTTTAATGTCAAGTCTGTAAAAGGGAATGAAAGAATCATTTAAATTTGAGACAAAATATCCCATTGCTGCATTTTCAAAGAAAAACCAATAATTTGCAAGACAAATCATCATTTTTCCACAGCAGACAGCGATTGTCTTTCTGAAAGGATATTAAATTCCTAAAATGTTATGCCTTATCTGAAGCCCTAAACTCCTCTGTTCACAGCACAACATCAGAGAAGTAGTAGTTCTTTGTTTAATGGAAACAAAATCCCCAGCAAACTAGGGCTATTCATCCTCCTTTCTCAGAGCTTTCTTAGGAGTTTTAAGATATTTTTCTGCTGATGACTTTGTGCATTTCCATCTGGAAGGCAATGATTTATTTTTCCATTTTCCGAAAGGAACTGGAGTGAACATGGCTGTTTATTTTTCTACTTAGATAGTGCCTTACCATGCCAAGACAACTCTGAGCACCAGCCTCATCAATTAATATCAGCACCACTCTGAGAATGGTGTTTGCTAAGAAACTGTTGCTACAGAACAAGCAAAATGAGGACAAAACATTGGGCCAAATGCTAGAAGAGGCAGAGGGGAGCCAGGATCTGTGGATCCTGGCCCAAGGAGCACAGACGGGGTAGTGCTGTCTCCCTGGCATAATCCCCTCCTCCGCAGACCACCCGCCTCCCCACCACCACCTCCTGGCTTTGGGCTCTACACCTGGGTAGGAGGGGCTGCGCTGGGATGCCATTCACACACCATATGGAGCCTTCCTCCATGTGCAAACCAGCATAGCTGAACGCTGATTCAGCTGGGGCTGTGAAACCGCACCTCAAAAGGCATCTGTGGTACTTTGGGATATTCCTTCATCTAACCAGGCACGAGCCAGCCTTGGAAGAGACTCTCAGAAATAGCTCCATGCACCAGTCGCCTTCCTCATATTTAATAAAAGTGAGGGGAAATGGCAAGTTCACCTTCCCAAGTTACACATCAGATACACTGGAAGCCTTAATTGATGCTGCTGAAATGCTGCTGAACTTGCAGCATTCGGACAGAAAGTGAGAGCTCTCAGTGACATTTGCCACAGCGTTTTTCTTCATCTGGATGGTTGCTCAAAGAGGAGAGGTTGCTCAGTGGATTGTCTTTCCTCTGTATTAGCACACATGTGTGTCTCCAGCTATGCCTCATCTGTGTATTTCTTTTCCACTCTCTGTGGTCCCATATTCTTGCAGCAGTCCCACCAGAAGTGCTATGTTAGTGACCTTGAGCAATTGCTTTTCTTGATCTTTTTTGTGCTACCTGTAGTGGCGAATAGCAAAGAGAAAACTATATGCTTTGACCACTGAGGCACAAATGCCTTTTTGGGCCATAATGGTGAGAGTGTGCCATAATTGTGAATGACAACAATCAACTGCTCATGGAGGAGTATACAGACTAAGTAGCAAGGCAAACAAAATAAACACGAGCACAGAGAGGAGGCAGAGGAGGAGGAGGAGGAGAAAGAGAGGCTAAAAAGTAGGAGTAAATGGTTTATTTAAGATCCCAGAGAAAGGTACTAAAAGAGCCAGAGATAAGACTCTTTTCTTACTTCCCAATTCAGTGTTCTGTGTATTGTAACACATAGGCTTGATTGCTTCGCTGCTACAACAGACCACTCATTGTACATTTCAAAGCTGATATTAATATTTTCTCTGCTACTTTACACGATCCCTTAAAAAGGAATCTCTCTGCCTGAATGTAAAAACTATTATCAGGCATCAAGTTGACCAAACTCTGCCCAGATGTTGCAGCGTGGTTGCAAACTACATGTCAGCTGTTCTTTTTGCTGCTCACCATGCAGCCAGCCTGTTCATCTGGCCATATGGAAGATCCATGGGAAAAAAAGAATAGCTATTTGTGCGTTGGTATTGAAAGTCAGAATAATACAGCCTTTAAGATTTAATGGGTACTCAAGCTGGCTTACAAATAACCTGCTTTGTCTGCATTATTTTGTCTGTGTCTTTCCTTATGAAAAACAAAGAATAGAAAAGAAAGATCAAAGATTTCAAAAGCAGCTTTATTTTGAAAGCCAATATGCCTTACTCCATTCTAACAACGGGGAAGGCTTCTATATACAGGCTTGACTCACACTGCACCTTGGCCTGCTGCAGCAGATGAAAGCTTCACAAGTATTTCAGCTCCCTGTGCCTTCCTGCATTCTTTCCTTCCCCACAGACATGGAGCCCCCAAAGACTGAGGTTCAGTCCTCTTCCTGCCTGAAGTTACCCTGCTAGCCTGCCTGGAAAGCCTTCTGCACGGTAGAAGTAGCAGCAGCTCCTGAGGGAAGGGGAGCACACTAATTACGAGAAATGGGTATTTCCTGTTAAACAGGGAATGGTAAAAGTTTATAATATGATTCCCAGACATCACTGAAAACAAGGGGAGATCTGAGGTAGCAACTCAAGCTTTTTATCACACCGCATTTGCACAGAATAACATAGCTCGTATCTCATATTCTGGAGGCTGATATCTTGCAGGCAGGAAAGCCACCAGGGCTTTTGTGAACTGGAGCTGCAGCTGTGCCAGTGATGGGACTGGGGTGGGGAACAAGTTTTTTGAGGCTTAGATATTACAAATTTAAGCAACTAGATTGGATGCGTACAGACTGTGCACTCACAAGAGAACTCAGAGTACCTCAGTTGGGCTTGCATCAGTTCTCACACAATTACAAACAGCACTGCTTGGAAGCCTCTTTTTATCCCTGTTGACTGTTTGGGCAGTCTACGTTCAGAATTCAAGCACTAAATTCACAGTTTAAAGCTAAACTGTGCAAAACCATTTTCTTCTTTATGAAAAATGACTCACCGTGTCAAAAATCTGTTCTTCTAACATCGAGGACCTGCAGGTACCAAACTCTCTTAGATACAGCCTTCATGCATAGCTCAGGGAGTGGGGTCCTGCAAGAACATCTTCGCACGCATGAGCACCTGTATGTATGCAGTTATCTGCTTTGCATGTGGAAGACTGAGCCTGTGCATGGCTACACGGGCGCAACTTCAGACGTTTGATGATTTGGCCCTGGCTGCGCTGTCAGCTGCTGTCACTTTCTGTTTAGCGCAGCGTTCATAAGGCAGCAGCTAATGGGGCAGGAGCATGGGGAGGAATTCTGGCAAAGACAAGTCGCTGGGATATTTATTTGGCCGTCCTTATGTAAAAGAGTGTAAAAATGGAGCAGTAAAATATTGTAAAACTTAAGCTGATACTTCCACTAATTCAAAGTGGCAGTTTTTAAATAGGGTTGCTTCTGTTTGTCACTTTCAATCATAGAATGCCGATAGTGGTACTTAGAAGGACTTAACAGTCTTAAGAAAATATACTGTCCCCCTCCCCCCAGACCAGAACAAAAAGAGCCATATTGTCATGCCTTGAGATACATCAAGTGTGCTGCGCGGGGAGGGGGTGGCTGCGCGTTTCCTCCTCAGCCGACGCAAGCGAAAGTGACAACTTGTCAACTCTCTCGTCCTGTTCACTTTGCATCCTGCTCCGTTTCTTGTGCTCTCTTGCCTTTCCCTGTCTGCTCTCCCCATTTCCAGTCCCGGTCTTCAAAAGAAAAGGGCGGTCCCGTGTCGGCAGCTTTTAACTGCATTTTATTTGTGCGCACCCTTTTCCTGAATTAAAAATAATTCCTTTCCCCCACTAGTTTTCACATGTTCACAGGATTTGTACCTTAATTGAAGCAAGGCACAGGCATGACTTAGGCTTCTTGAGGAAGGAGAGGCATTTTTGCAGAGTAGCAGGCATTAGTTCTTCAACGCCTGCACACAGGCCAAGCTGGAAACAAGCAGCAGACCTGCTGTGAAGCAGGAGGCTCCTGTGCCATGTCCTCTTTCTGCCATTTGCAGTCACTATTTGCAAAGATCCCCCCAAGGTGAGGGCCAGGGCCTTGCCTGGTCCAACCCTGGTCTTGCTAAAGGGTCAACGATGTTCTGCCTGCTCAGGCTTGTGCTACATGGGGACCACTGGGAAGCAGCAACTGTAATACCAGAAGTGTACTATATTTTTCACGTCTTATTCTTCATTACACAACCTGTTCCTCTCACTCTGACCGCAGCAAATTGTACCTTCTGTGGACGGGCTTCCCAGACTTTAATGAGGGACGTGAGGCTCTGCTCTGTCTAGAAAGACACACAGAGATAAAACTCAGGTACTTCCTCTTTAATACCCTTTGTCAGCCCCCTCCACAACTTGTTCAGAATCACCGCCCGAATGACTTTGCCGAGCAAAGGCAACAGAGTCAAACACCAGCAGGGACAGCTGTAGGAAACCTGCAGACAGCAAGCAGAGGGGCACGAGGAGGGGGGTCCCTTGAACACTGCCGAGGAGCTGTCTCAGTATGGAGAGCATGTTGGTAGGGCTGGAGAGGGACTATGCAGCCAGTAAACACACAGTACACCTGAGAGAGAGGACATAGGAGTCACTCCAAATCTTTCACGTCAAACCTTTTTTCCTAATAAATAAGCAACCAAAAAAACTGTGCATTTGAACAGAAAATTTCATTTGAATCAGAAGAGAGAAAGGCAGATTTACTTTCCAGATTGAAACTCGGTCTAATAGCTAAGATAAGAAAGTGTGTGTGTGTGTGTGTGTGCGTGCGTGCTTGTGTGCAAATCCAGGAGGGGGAGTCAGATAAGAAAGAGCGATTAAGTTCTTGCATGAAAGTAGTTAAGCTGTCATCTTAAGCTCACTCTGTCAGAATTATTGCTGTTTATTCATAAGACTACTAAGGAACAGATGTTCACCTGGCCAAACAAACCTCCTGAAAGGAAGATACTCATATGTGGCAGTGATCAGAGTGCGCTCTGATTCTTAGAAAAAAAGTTTTGTTTCCTGGTATTGGTTGAAGCTTAGTAAAAGAGTGGAAAGTAGAAAATAAAACGTAGGTGGAGGAGGTGGAGAGGAAAAATAGAGGGAGAGAGTGCAAAGACACAAATAAGAGCCAAGGTGAAATTACAAAAGCTAGAATGAACTCAGGGACACATCTTGAACATCAGTAAAAGCATTTGTAAGGACAATAGCTACACAAGAGACAGGATAATTAAAAGAGCACAAGCAGGAAAAAGAGTTGAATTTCTTTTCACGGTTTCTTTCTTTGTGTTGTTTCAAGTTAGCAGGCAAAATGTGCAAGCAGTATCCATTCTTCTCTACTTCCTAATGCATTTTCTTTGCTTAGTCTTTTGTCGTATTTATCTAGTGGATTTAGAGCATTGGCATCCTTTTGTGTTGAAGTTTCATGAATCAGCCTGTCTGCTACAGCCTGGGACAGGCACATCCTCCAAACATAGTCCAGAGTATAAACCAAAGAAAACACGAGAGAAGAAAGACACAGACTCATGGGTACCTTGAGAAGTAACAGGAATTTTATCCTGTTAAATTTCTAGCGGGCTGCTCACTGCAGCTTGGGGATGTCCAGGGCACAAGCAACAAGAACAAGCAGAAGAGCAAAAACTCAGAGGGGAGCTGGGAGTGAAGGAGGTGATACAAGGCCAAAGAAAGATTAGGGGCAGCTGCATTAACTGGGGTCTTGCTCCCTCTGAATTCACCATCTGGCAGATCCAGAGGCGCAGGGCTGAGGAGAGCCTGAGAGAAGGTTCAATATTTGGCACTTCTCATACAAGAGGGAAGAAGGACACAAGCCTTTGCCCTATCACCAACAGGTGTTTGGGACCTGAATAGTACTGTGGGGAACATGAGGTGACCATGTTCACAATCAGTATCTTTTTAAATGAAAAAACCTTGTTATATTATGACATTGCATAATCATCCCTTGAAGACACCACTACTTCAATTACTACTTCACAAGAATCCTATTAAAAGGCAATAAGCCAAACTGTAAGTTAATTTTGAGTGGTTTTTCACCCAGCGGATCCCCTTGTGTTCAGAGCAATGGGCGATGAAGCTGTAGCCTAAACCATGTCAAGCTGTTCTGTGTACTCTGTAGTCAGTCGGATATTCCTTCTGCTGGAAAGATCACTAATTATTCAGTCGGCATTTGCCTGAATAAGGCCTCAAGATTTGGTCCAAAGACAGCAAATGTTCCTTCTTGATTATTTTTGCAAATTAAATGAGAAGAATTTAGAAAGAGAGCATATGAAGCTTATTTGTAAGACAGATGTTAAACAGACTAGCAGCTTCCCAGTATCCCTCTAATACTTATCCCCAGTACCAAAATATATTCCTTTAGCCTTTATAATGACATGGAAGTACTTAAGACTTTATTGATAGTATCCTGAATGGCTTTACAGGTCAAGAAGCATGAAATTATTTATGCTACTAATAATATTTTACATCAGCTTCAGGTCATTTTGGAGTGGATGGAATTTTTCAATTAATTAATTTGTTTGCTGAGAAATACAGTTTTGAGTCAACTAAAACTATTCATTAATACAAAGAGTCTCAAATGGGAGACAAAAAAGGAATATTTTGAAATTTTTTTTTGTTTCTTTGGATGGTTTTTGTTTTGTTTGTTTTTCTTTTTGATAAAAATGTTTTGGAAATAAAGGAGGGGGTTGAAATATCTTATATTTTAATCATCTCTTATATCATCTGACCTAATATAATACTTCCTATCTTTTGAGGGTGCTTGAACTAAGAACTGAAAAAAAACAGGCACTCTACATCTCTGAGCCAGCTGAGCCTTTGAGCTGTCTTGGGGCATGATTGTAACTTCCTTCTTGTGAGCTTGGGGCGCTCCAGTCCAGCAGCAATGGGACAAATGTGTCCTTGATCCCTTCCCTCACTATCCAACCCTACTTCACCTGCTCAGAGCAGCTTCTGAAGTGTATGAGATTTAATAACTGTTAGCACACAAGTTAATGAACATACATAGTCTTTGTTCCCAGACCAGTCAGCAGCAATGGTGTATTAGAATTGTAAAGCAACTATTTGTTAGCCTTGGAGTGAAGTCAAAATATTACTCAGCAATGTTAGGAATAGCAACTGGTATCTGAACAATATTAGGACACTAAAATAGATTTATTAGCTTTTGCTTAATAAAGTGCATCTAGCCTTCTGAAAAACAGTAATGTAAATAATGAGGCATTCTGTATAATTTTTTCTCTTTGTGTGCCTTCCATATGAGCTTCTGTTCTGCTTACAGATCCAAAGATGATTTTTGCAATTGCCAACTCTGCCATTTCATCCTAAGACTGGAAAATCTATCTGCCATCTCTCTGCTATTAAGAGCCTCAGCAGTGGTACAGTTTCCACTGTTTATACCTTCCTGGGATCTGCGCTCACTTGGAGGCCCAACAGAGTCTTGTTTGCTCTTTCACAGCTGCTCTGGATGTTGAAACACCAATGGAGATTCAGCCACATGAGTCCTCCTGCAGTCTGGCACATATGATGACTGCTCCTGCTCCTACAATGAGTGAGGAGTACAAGTTTTCACATGGCTGCTTGTTGCATTTTAAACCAAACCATCTTTTCACAGGTAACAGGGAGAACATACGCCGGGTCTTTGGTTGCTATTAAAGTGCATTGTTTTACTAAACTCAACAAGATCCCACCAGCTTACACAAGCTGAGAAACCATCTCAGAAACCAAGGGAATAGTCACCATGAAGCAACATATGAGACTTTTTTTAGACTCAAACTTCCAGACACTGTGTATGCAATCTTAATTGAAGTGAGTCATTCTTCCGACACTCACAGAGCTCCAACACGCTCCAAGACCCATAATGAACTTGTCCAGGCTCAGAACATTTGACACTGAATCTGTCACAGATCAGATTACTTCACTGTCCTACTTCTGAATACACAGGGACGTTATCTTAGCATTCTTATGTGCCCGTCTTGAAGACGATAGCCAGGGCTGTCAGCGTGCAGAGGTGACAGCTGACGTTTTCCTAAGGAGATGGCATTCCCTGAGGAAGAATTCCCGAGACCCAAAAATATGGACAGCCTAGATACACATTGCTTGCAATTGCCAGCAAAACCAGAAACTTCATTTTATTTCTTTTCATATTAGTTCAATTTTCTAATTCTGGCCAGTAATCATACAAAAATAGTGTATACCATCTGCAGCATTACTGTAATAAAAATGATAAATATTGAAGTACTGAACGCCTTTTGTCATAGAATCACTACTGTGTTCTTTAAAGGCTGGCCTGAAGCACACATGAAACAAATTTAAAAAGTGAGGAAACACAAAGAAAATACATATGAAATGTTTATAGTGAGGTTTTATTTAGATATACAAATATGGATGAACTTTCACCTATCTCTGAGTTGATATCTTTACCACAACCACTCAAACTGCTGTCTTGCAGTTGCCAGCAGTCCAGCTGATGCTCTGGTTTTCTCCAGTGTGGAGAAGTAGGTCTTATCACTTCCTGCCTGTTTTGAGCCCTCTCCAACTTTGCTCCTTCCAGCAACAATGTTTCTCAGCCCATTTTTGATAACACCAGGGAGGGGAAATGGTCTGGAGGAAGAAGAGGCTATCGTGGCATTTGAATTTCCCAAGAAATTTCTTCACGCAACATTTTTAAAGGCTTGTGAACAATCCCTGTAACATCCTGACTCCTTCTTCCTTACTGATTAGAACATCAGTGCTAGTCATTTCCTCTTCTTCCCCCACTCTCACTATCCCTCTTTCTTATGCTACCTAATCCACCTAGATTCCGTCCATTTGCAAGTGCCCTCTTTGATATCCACACCAGTTCTTTATCCACTGATGTATCTCATATCGAACCTACCAACCTAAGAAGCTTCTATGCCTACCAACCTAAGAAGCAATCTTCTGTGTGATATCAGATCAAAAAGGTTTCTTGAGGATCAGATGAGTTGTATCCAAGCCTTTCCTCCTTCAGTCTTTCATGACTTCCCTTAAAAATTTCAGTAGATGATCTCTTTTATGCACCTACAGACGGTACTAGCAGTAGTATCAGGAGTGTCTTAGGGTTTTTTCCTTCCTTTAGACCCTGATTTATGATTTTATTCTCTTCCAACTGCTGAAATCAATCAAATTCATAGACATGCAATTTTCCAGATCTTCCCTAGACATATTTTTGAAGTACTAGCTGAATTTCCTGTAGCATGTGATATTGGTACTCTGGAATACGCCAAAGCATCTCTCCCTTATTGCACAACTGTGTTTCTGAAACAAAAATTACATACTATCTTGCCGACCGCCATGCTTGTGAAGATAACCTTGAACACATTAATGGACCATAAACCAATAGTTATCTGACATGGCAGATAACTTGAAACTCTTATCTTTGAGAGTTGTGGACAGCCCTGTTCCCCTCAATAATGTGTTAATGCTGAAACAAAAATTGACAATTTAAATTCCAACATTATTAATGGTTCCACTGATGATCATTTAAGCAGAAGCATCCAGCCAATGCATTTACTCCACAATCCCAAACTGCCTCCCATGCCTTCCCAGGTGCCAAAAGCTCCAACTGTCCCCTACCCAACTGCCAAAGACTTCAGCTTCCCCATGGCAACTCCTACAATGCAGTTCTGCATTGTCGTTACAGCACTGAACCAAGTAGGGAGTGAACGTCAGGAAAATAGCATCAATTAAATTGATTTCAGTATCAAAATAAATAATACTAATTGTTTTATTCATTTAGGTACTTAATTAAGTAAACTTTTATATAAATTTAATTTAAACAAATCTGCTATTGAACTGCAGGCTGCTTCAGCAGAAGGCTGCAGGACTAAGGATCCTGCCAAATAATTGAAGTCCGGTTTGTCACAGAGTCCATAATCCCCAGAACGGAAATACTGCTTTAAGAAGCTAAATTCCCACATTACATGCCACTTCTTTTTTTTTTTTTTTATATGAACACTTCTGACCACAGCAAGGTCACAAACATTATGCCACCAGAATCTTCCCATGAAGTCCACAGAGCCCTCGTGATTCAAGGAAGCCTAAAATCTGTAGTCTGTCAGCCCTTGCCCTAGCCAAGCATTCTCCTACAAAAAGGGTCTTAAATGTGCCTGCCTGAGGTTATCCTACATTTCTTGATGTTTTTCTACTGAAAGCAGATTGCTTCCCATCTGAACAAGTTATTTTGCAAGTCTTCAGATATTCTAATTTCTTAATAACCTGTTCTGGCATGCTCCTGATTTCCTTCAGTGTTTCTTTCTCCTCCCGGGGGAAATTTATGCTTGTTTCTGACACCTGTGTCTGCCACCAGTACCTTCTTTTCAGAGCACGAGAGCGAGAAATGCATTAAATATGTTAAGCAATGCCTACTTTTCCTTTCAATAATTTTTCTCTGCCATGTCTTAAAGGTTCTTCTGTCTCTTTCTGAGGCCTCTTTTTTCTTGTGTACTTGAGAAAAGTCATCATTTTTCACATCTTCCCGTGCAATCTTTTATTTCATTCTCTACCTTTGCTTTTCTTATAATTTTTATTACTTTCTGAACTTCACATTGTAATCTTTCTGGTCTTCCTCTGTACTTGACGTTTAATAGCTCACATATGCCTCTTTTTTACACTTGATTAATTGAGAGTGGGCTTGTTCATCATAGTGTGAATGTATTTCTTTCAAACCTGCATATCGGATTGCCCTTGGGTATATACTAATTTCAGTTTTGCACATTTTCAGTTTCTCATCAATGTTCTTGTCCTCTCCATTACTTTTCATTCATCTCCTCCCACAGACTTCTGAAACTCAGACCGAAATTTCGGAAAACTGTCTGCAAGCTCAAAAGAAAAACTTATCACATGCAACACCATTGTGACCAAGTCACCCTGGGTATGCCAAGCTCTCAGCCAATTTCATGCCTTTCCTATGCTTAGGATCAACAGAGAGCAAACTGGAAGTGGAAGCATCTTGAGGGCTGAGGGCGTCTTCAGCCAGAGGAGAATCATCAGACTGGAGCATACCTCTGCATTGCCCTTTCTGATACTGCTGTACTGATACTCCCTCCACATGTGAGGAGGTAGGCAAGTGGGTGATATATCAGCTATATATCACATTGAGGTAATAGTCTATCAAGGAGATAATTAGCTCAATGCCTTGTTTGCACCACCAAAGTAGAGGAAAAGCAAGTTCACAATCTGTCCTGTATTTTAGATCACCTATTCTCTGAGCTGAAACGGGACATCATGTAAAAGACATTTCAAAATGTCTTTGGGTCTGCATCACTTTCAGCAGTGATGTCCAGACATCTAGAGCAGAAAACAAACAAAAGGATATGATTATAAATCTACATTTTTATCTCCACTCACTCGCATTGAAAGCAGCTGTTTTGATTATGTAAGCTGAGAACTGCTGAACAAGGCAGCAGGCATGGACTTCCACACACAGCAGTTCACCCAGGGTGTCTCTGTAGGTGATGTTCCTCTCATCTCCTCTAGCCTCCACATACAATATCCAGCACCCAGCAGTGCTATGAAAACTTAGAGCCTCCCATGAGGGCCTGTAATGAACAAGTGGCACCCACTGTCTGCAGTTCCTGCAGGATAGACGTGTGTGATCAGATGGATTAGCTCTCATGAAAATAATTTAATCTTTATAAAGTATTTTTCAGTATAATACAGACCATTTTTCTTTTTAGATAAAATTTTCTCTTAGTAAACACTGCTCACATGTACAAACCACAGCCCTGACTATCACAATGCTTCTGAGGCCAAAGCTGTCTTTCACAACCGCCCCACAACGAGGTCATGCCTGGAGACCAACTCTGGTCTCAGAGGAGAGTGTGAGCTGCCCACCTACTGCATCTCACAGCAAGGGTAAGCTCAGAAACAGGGAACAAGGGAGCACGGTTTCTACTATATGCTCCTGTCAGCACCCAGAATAACAATGTGCCAATAGAAGTAAATTTTGCAGTGGATAGGGCTGGAGTATCTTGCTTTCTTACCCAAAGAGGGGACAGAAGAAAAAGCCATGGTCTGTGCTCTTTGCACTGCTTAGTCTGCACAAACACTGCAGACCCACTCTCATTAGCATTCATCCATATAATCCTTAACAAGATAGATAAACTTATGTCCTGTTTTCAGCTGTGATAGAGTTAGTTTTCTTCTTAGTAGCTGGTACAGTGCTGTGTTTTGGATTTAGTATGAGAATAATGTTGATAACACATGGATGGTTTGGTGGTTGTTGAGCAGTGCTTACCTTAAGTCAGGGACTTCTCAGTTTCCCATGCTATGTCAGTGAGGAGGTCCACAAGATGGTGGGAGGGAACATGGACAGGACAGCTGACCTGAACTGGCCAAAAGCATATTCCATACCACAGAACATCCCGTGGCCGCTGCTCTGGGGCAGGTTGGGCATCAGTCAGTGGGTGGTGAGCTATTGTATCATAGAACACTTGTTTCTCTTGAGTTTTGTTTCTCACTGTCTTTCCTTTCCATTACTATTATTATTGTTGTTGTTATTATCAATAGTATTAGTATTATTATATTTTACTTTGTTTCAACTATTAAACTGTTCTTATCTCAACCCATGAGTTTTAATTTTTTTTCCTGATTCTTCTCCCTGCCACAGCAGGGGAGGAGCCAGTGGATGAGCAGCTGAGTGGTACTTAGTTATCAGCTGGGGTTAAACCACAAAACTTAATATAAGAATATTACATGTTTTATAGATTGGCAAATAGAGTACAAGGAGTATCAATATTATAACTCTTGTAAACATGTGTTGCAGTTATCCTCCTGTACAGATAACACAGACCTTTTGATTTACTGTGAGTTCAGTGAAATGGCTCAGAACAGAAGTAGTTCGTCACATACATACATCTTTGCAACAGCAGTAAAGTTTTTTACCATATATAAACATTTATATACTATTTCTTATAGTAGATGGCACAGCATCAACTGAATTTTCAAGCATTATTTCCCATCCCTCTTCCCAGCCTTATTTTTTTCTGCACCACAGAAAAATCTATGTAAAGTAGAAAAATTTGAGAAACCAAATTTTCAGGTTTCAAATACATTCTGATGCTTTGAATTCGGAGACCTAGTCCTGCCCTTTGTGGTAATATCTTGAAACACCCTCATACAGACAGATAACAATTTGCAGAAGCTTTCATTCAGATTCATAGTGTAGTGTACTACCAAATAATACAGATTTTCATAAGGAATAATTTTCTGAAAGCAGCCTACCCTTTCTTTCATAGAGTTTCCATGTGAGATATCATGCTGCAGTTATTCCCAAAGATTGTTTTTATTGATGTGGTTTATAGTAGCCCTTTTCTTGGAACTCCAGACATAGAGAGCCACTTGTACCTAAACACAAGAGAGAACATGGTCCCTACCCCAAAGCCTTCATTCTCCATTCAGCTGTGTATGGGAAGAGACAATTCAGCAGAGAGTACCTTTGAATAATGAAATAGATAATAGAAAATAAAGAATTCTGGGTAAAAGAAAAAAAAAGGAAAATTAAAAAAAGCAGCACAATCTTATTAACAGCCTAAGAAGTGCATTAAAAAAAAATCTTCAACGGAGATGGTATCTTCCTACCTCCTGTGGAAGATGGTTGTTAAAAGAGATGCAGTATGGGTCATGTTTGACTTGAGTGTGGCTAGAAAAGCCCTACTCACTGTCACATCTGTGCACCCCCTCACAGCAGAAAGAGATGACAGCATAAGCTCCTCCAGTCCTTATGGCATGCAGAAATTCACCATTTTTTCCTAGCTATTCTTTTTTGTCTCTTACAAAGTTCAGATTGAGCCCTGAGGGCACTAACAAAGGAAAAAATGCTTCACAGCATTTTCCCCTTGCTATTGCTTTGGGGTATGTGTAAGATGAGATCAAGTCAGTATTACATGCAGAGCATTCTTAATTCACTGTGTGGTCTGTGGGCAGACTTGAATTTGATGATTTACTGCATTTTGAACAGAAGCACTCTGAAGTGAATTCAGGAGGCACTCTCAACACATCAGCTGGGTATTTGCCATATAGTCTTCTTGCAGACTGAGAGAAAAGAGGAAAGATTTAGTTGTCTGCCTTTGGTTGCCTCCACCCTGAAAACTGTGAGAAGTCTGGTGTCTTGCTGCAGAGAGCAGCTTTTGCTACAGCTGACTGCCTTCCTCTTTCTGATTTGCCCCAGGAGTAGGGGAGGTGGCAATGCAGAGGTGCAGGCATGCCCCTACTGACATCTCTGCCTCTGGTCCTTACAGACATGTCTTAAGACTGCATCGTGGTAGAAGGTTGCCTGTAAAAGGTCAACGTAAGCAATAGCACCATGTGCTGAAGTGGTGAACAATTGCTTGATTGTGATAAGGAACTAATGGTGTCAAACCTTAAAGCTGTAGGATAGCGTTCATCTTTGCAGTTGCAGATGAAAGTAAGGCATCTCCCTTCCATAATGAAAAAGTATTTAATGCAACAAATAAAATGCCTATCTCTTGACCAGAAACACCTCAGATCAAAAAGCCACAGACACAGCCTAGTCACCAACACTGCTCAGGAGGATCTGCAAGCAAAGGGAATTCCTGTCTTGCTCTGATCTGGTTCATCCACATGCCATGACTTTAAGGTAGGCCTTTTATCAGGATTTTCAGAAGAGAGGAACAGACATGCACAAAAGCTTCCAAAGTCATTAAGGAAAACTGAGGTAGCAGGAACTGGGTCACCAAAATGGTATCAAGTGTCCCATGTTCTCTTGTCAGTATCTGTGTTTTTAGAAACAATTTCTCTACACTCTTTTCTTCTCTCACCTCCCTCCCACCCACAATCCTTACCAAATTGTTCTTCATTTGCCAATGACCTGCCTAATTGATGTATTGACAGATTTTAAGGCCAAAAGAAACTATCGTGAGCCACTAATCTGTGTTTTAGGAAATCAAAGTGCTTCAGTCAGCAATTCCTGCACCAAGTCCATGGCTTTGGCCAGAACACTACTTTTAAACTGACAACCAGCATTTTTGGGGATTTTTTTACTCATCTCTTTTGATTAATTTTTTTAATCCCATTTCTAGATCATATCTATTAAATTTCTATATTGCCATTAAAAAGAAAACTGATTGACCCAAACTGATGTTAAATTCACAAATTCATAAACTAAATTCATAAGCTGAAGAAATTGTGATGAAGATTTTATTTCCTACTTCATTATGTTTACATTAAAAACATCTCTTTATCACCAGATTTAGAAATCTAGAAGTATTTTAGAACAGTTACATAACATACTAGCTAGTTCTCCACTAGCTAGTGTCCAAGATTTCTAGGTGCAGACAAATGATAGAAAACTCCAAAATGAAACTGGATATTGACATACAGTGAAGTTTCTACACTGGATTTCCTCAGAGAATCAGTTTCTTATCTGCTATTTGGAATGTTGTATCTTTAGAGATGTCTGCCTATAAAATGCTGCATGATTATTACACCTGTCTTATTATTAAACAAGTCATTAAATCCATAATGCTTTATAAACAGTAGAAATTACATTGTTTCAACATCTACTACACGGATCCTGAAAAGGGTCCTGGTGTTCATTTCCTATCTGGAAGCTACATGACTATTGCAGACAAGGCTCAGGAATCATATTCATAGTGTTGTATCTGTAACCAAAAAAAAAAAAAAAAAAAGAGGTTTAATCTTATTTCAGAAATGAGATAAAATTACAACATTACAGACTGTAACATAATATAGGAAGACTTTCCACCCTGCAATAGTCCTCAATAAGCAGGGATGGCTAAATAGATGCTTAAATAGATTTATTTGATATGCTGGTGATTCCTTCCCTAGCTCAGGTATAACTACACAGTGCTGTACAGACAAAATCTAATCAGTTTTGCTGAATAAGGATAAATTTCTGAATGAAAGCCAACACTTAGTTTAATTCTCATATTCGCAGATATCACTAAAGTGTCGGTGTCCTGTGACTATCTTGCCTGTGAGAAATAGTTGTCCATTATTTGGAAAGCAAGCTAAAAGATATAAGGAAAGCTCATCAAAGAGTCAAAGCATGTTACATCCACAGTTAAAACATTTTAAAGGATCATAGTTATTAGAAATTCAAGTTTTTCAAGTATTAAAAATAAATCTTTAATTCCCCTACAGATTCCTAGTATCCAGAGTATTTTATAGAAACATCTGGATAAAGGAATAAAGGCAAATCCATTGTGTTTCTAGACATTCCTGGAGCACTGATGTTCTTGAGATTATGCTATTGGATTACTGGTATAAAAATAATAAATATTTTCAGTACTTAAAGCTGTAATGCTTTATGTTGGATTTGAATTTTGGTCTCATTTTAGTAAAAGGTGGATGGATATTCACAGTCTCTTCCTTAGCCAGAAGGATGTAGGGAGTTTATTGCTTAGTGACCTATATTTTTGTCCTCTACAATATTTGTAAAGTTATTTAGCAACTTTCCTGCCCTTCAGTCAACCTTTCGAAATAGCTGTCAAGACAAAAAAATGCTTAAGTCTCTGTTCATCATTCCTGTGACATATGAAAGTGAGGGTTTCTTAATCTATGCTAAGAATGCTGCAAAATATCCCAGTCTGCACAAGATGCATTAATTTGTGTTTATTGTTTTACATGAAGGGTAATAACACAAAAAAAAAAAAGCTCAGTCTCACATGGAAGAGGTGAGAGAGGCACTGAAGTGAGGTCTGTGGATATGTTTTCACAAGGTTTTGCAATATTACAAATATATTTTCTACAGGTCACTAAGCTAACCAGGAACTTATTGATAAACTGGCTCAGGCTCCTGTTTGTTAACAGAAAATGTATACAACCCTTGCCAGAGGTCCAAGGATTAAACAGTTATAAATTTTAGCCTGTGCCCAGAATGTTGCTCCACCATAAACATATGCTATCGTTACACACCCACCCTGAGCCTTTCACTGAGAGGAAAGCAGAGGGTGCAGCAGCACAGAGCAGGCTTTCAAAGCTCCATTTGTGCAAGGTCTTCACCCTTCCTGCTTACCATTTCTCTAGGGAGAAGCAGTGTGTTGTGGAAAGTACTGGTAACCAAAGACAGCAATGCAACAGCCTAAGCCCTATGGCTCCAGCCCAGTTCTTTCACTTTATCCCCTTTACTGTTCCCTCTCCTGTTGTTGCCTTTTTTTTTTTTCTTTTAACATGCAAGTTGCCATGAAAAATTTGTTAATGAAATATTTGCTTAGAAGTCTGCTCTGGGCTAGGCTGATAACCTATCTGTGTTTGAGTTTGGCTTCCCATATTCTAAATACTCATCTTCTCTCTGTTTAGCTTATTGATTGGTTTGGCAGGAAAAGCAGCCTTGTCATCAGTGACCAAGGTCAAACCAAACAAAAAGGGACAGGAGGGGGGGGAAAAAAAGGAAAGAAGAAGTTGGATGGATGAGCTCAGCGAGACAGGAGTGGAATATTTGACCTCTCGCAACTTTCCTTTGGGAGATGGATCCTGGCCTGCCCAGGAGCCTGCTGGCTTTCACAAGGTCACAAGAAATCACTGACATCATCAGAACCAGCATCTGTAAACCGCAGGAGAGCCTAGAGCCACGAGTCAGGCAGAACCAACAGAGGGAAGAGGTGAACACAACCACACCAAGGCTGGGTACAAATGCCCACAGGAATATGTCCTGAGAGCTCTAGTGCAGAGCAAATGGGGTGCTGAGTCAAATATCTCAAACATCTAAAATTAGAAACTTGAAGCCCATGTCTACATATGCAAGTAGAAGTCACCTGTTCCCAGAGGTGTCTGAAGCTCTGTTTCAGAGAGCACAGCAGCTGCACAAAAAAACAGGAGTTAGTGGTTTGGGGTTTTTTTGAACACACTAGGTATGGGCTTATATATCTAATTCTTCAAACACAGTTTACAGATTTTTGTCTCAACTTTTCAGTTCTACTCCTAACACCTAGAAACACAAATCTGTGGAAAATGAGTCAGGAAGTTTACAAAGGGCTAACCCAGACACATGTAAGATGTAAGCACAGGCTCTCAGCAAGGCAGTGGATACCTTCCTGTCATGCCAAGTTCAGCCTTATTTGGAGGGAGTTTTATTTTACCTGAAAGTCCCAGTTCACTAAATGCATTCAATGCCTTCTTAGCTATACAGTGCATTCTACCCAAAAATGCACATAAATCAATGAAATATGTCCAGAACTGTATTAAACTCATCAGAAAAAACTAAGTATAAGGTTACACCACACTACATGGCCTTTTCAAGCCACCTTGTAAAATATTCTTATGTTTATGTAATACAGTGTGAACAGCAGTGTTTAATTTCACAGAAGATATGTGAAACTAGAACAGAGAAGGTTATATCATGGCTAAGCAAACTGCACTGTAGCATAGTACCTTACTGTAAAGAAAATGTATATTCTGGTTTTTGCATACTGTACAGCTGAGGTGTTCTGAAAAGAAGCTGCAACAGAATAGACCCGCTAAATAAAATACCAGGCAATATTGTTATCTGGTACAATACATTCATGTTAGTGGCTTTACAAGTGAATAAGACGCTGCCAGAGGCTAATAATTATGTGACATGAACTGACTGTTAAATCCTGCAGTCTTTACTCAATATTTATATAGTTCTGACTTGTGGGGAGTTCAGCTTGATAAATGCCAGAGTAAAAGAAGTAAAATAGAACTAAATCTATTCCCAGGTTTCTCTTTAATCTTGTTTCTTTCCTTCTCACTAAGGAACTAATTCAGTGATCAGTATGTTATTCACAGGATACTGGAAACACTATTTTAGCAGAAGTACTTCATAGTTTATAGCACCTGACCATAGCAGTTCTGAAATTCAGCTTCACTGACCCAGCTCAACATATGAGAGAGAGGAGTCCAACTTCCTACCTCTCAGCATGGTCTCATTAACAAACTGAACAAAAAGTGTCCCCACCACAGCAAAGAAAATGGATGCAGAAAGAAGCTGTTTGTCTATAGAAGATGGTGCCAGTTTATCAAGGAAATAATTTTTTCCACATCCCAACACACATTTCTTTAAAAAGATCACATTTTTCAATGAATGCAGAAAGGAAAACAATGTTTTTGCACACAAGGTACTGGGAACAAGGTTATCTGACAACTGTCCAATTTGCATAAGCAAAGGCCAAAGACTGTACAAGCACATAGACCTCTATTTTTAGCAAGAGCGAGTTGTTTTGGTGATCCAACACTGAAACACATTGCAGAGGATGATTTTAAGGATGGGGTGCAGGCAACATCTCTGAAAATTAGGCCTTGTAAAAATGCACAATTTGGAGCTCTCAAAATTATTGGTTGTTCTTCATCCTTTGGGATGGGAGGACCTGACCTTCCCAAAGGGTTGCAGGATGAACCTCATGAGACAATTTCAAAGGTCTTTCTAATAATCTGGGCCTATGTGTATGGTGCTGATTTCCACTGCAGAAAGATTTACTCAGGATTACCCAAAGAAGATGGAAAACTGGGTAACAAGATCAGAAGAAATGAGATGTCCCTAAATAAACCAAGGCTCTGGTGTCTGACGTGGATTTAGCTGCCCTTCGCCAAGAGTGCTTTAATTTGTATCACTGTAATCGGGTTAAGAATTATTGTAGCCAAAGTAATTAGCAGCAAGCTACCAACCAGCTTCTTGACACAGAAAGCAAACGGGTTTCTCCTCCAAGTATCTGCCCCCCTGAGGGCTGAGAGGTAAAGAGCAGAAGGAGGGAATTAGGGGTGACCTTGCATTAATGAACAGGAACATGCTCCTGGATCAATGGGCAAACCTGGCATAGCTCAGAGAGGAAGCATCAACTGTGTCATCGAAGTAGCTCTGATATCCATGGGGGTTTTGCAATGGATGCTTATGCAAAAGAGGTAAACACAAATGGGGCTGGTGCAACAGCAAAAAAGAGCTACAGGAAGAGAGAAAGAAGGTGTGAGGATGTAAACGAAAAATAAACAGAGAGATCGCTATGGGGTGGTTTATTTAAAGAGTCCCTCCATTTGCATTATTGGATTAAGCATTTTGACCAAAGTTTGTAAAATTTATTTTGGCCAAAAATGACTAATATGAATATTGGCCTCATGCCTGAATAAAGGAATGTAGTTTCTCTCTCTAATCAGGTTGCAACAGATAAAGGCTAAATAGAAATGAGTAATTCACCGTGACTCAATATTACATGGGTTTTATTTTAAGAGCTGAATTTCAAGTGCATTTCTGTTCTTTATTTCAGCTGTGCTATCTTCTGCTCACCCTCGCCACACTGTGTGTCAGCCTGGCTTGGCAAACTGGGAATCATTTTCTTCTATAAGCCTGATGTACTTTTTAGGAGACTGTCTTCCTGGAAGCAAAATCAATTCAAGTATTCAGGAGGCCTCTAGTGGCTCATAGTTTCAGAGGAAGTTTCCTCTGAACCCCAGCATATGAAGCTGGGAAAATATACGGAAGGTCAGGGAAACAAAAGGGACTCCCCACTTGTTGATTAATGCCATTGACAATAAAAAACAAAGCTTGGTCTCTGACTTCAGTATCTAGGAATCTGGCCTTCAAGATCCGAGATACATTTACACAGAATGCTCAGAATGCGCAGAAGAGAACAATAGGGTCTCAGGCTTCTCGGTGTTTTACATGTTTCTAAGCATACACTGGGAAAGAATTACAACATGATGAGCCCTATATTTGAAACAGCTGTCAAAGGGGAGCCTATGCCAGTTTCATTTTGATCCATAAATATAGATGCTTTCTATTACTGACACTAGAATACGCAATAGGTTTCCAATGTGGTGCATGAGTACGTAATTCTCCATTTGCAACTCTTCACCCAGTTCCCACACCAGGCTAAGCAGATAGGACTGATCCTGACTGGGGTAACTGGCATCAGTCAAGCTATAGCTGTTTCCAACAGCTAAGTCCCTGGTCTCTACCCTACTATAAGCAAATACATAATATTACGTATTAGGTGAGAACCTGGATCACCTATATGCTATTTTCACATGAAGGATTATTAAAAAATAAGAGAAGAGTAATCACAAAAACAGGTGAGAGAAATGAAGTCCTGCTGTTCCTCTGACGAGTTTTGGCCTAGACAGTTGATGCTTTCTTCATCACATATGTATTTCCCTTGGCCTATTTTTGTGTGTCATAGGATAGTCGAAGAAATGTCCTTAATTCCCGACACTTTGATTCACCTCCACAAACTAAGCCTTGTTGTAGGTGACTTAGCAACCATGTGATCCACCTATTATTAGAACAGAGTTAGCCCTCCAAGCCCCCAAACTCCTGCCTCCCCTTGTCCTTATATATATCTGTCTCCTAGCAGAAAAGTGGCACGTGACCTCCTATCCTCAAGAATACTTGGCACAAGTCCCTGCTTCTCAGCCGAAGCTATTGTTCTAGGAGAGAATGACACAGGCGTGCAAGAGTCTTGCTGACACTTTTGACTTTAAACATGAAATGCCATTAATCAATCAGCTGCATCTGTTTGGAAAAATTAAGTGGCTGGAATCAAGGCAAACACAATAAATAATCCTTAGGCAAACAGGAAAGAAAATAAGGGAAGACACGTTTTTTGACTTCTTGTTACTTGAAATTAATTTGATTTCTCTTTCACATCCTCCTTACAAATATTAGGGCTTACTGAGTGTACAGTATGAAGATACCCAACTCTAAAGGCTTATGCAAAGTATTGCCACCAAATCAAAGGTGCTAAGCTTGCAAGATATAAGTGTCTGCTGTGGAATTCACACATGACATGGCAGCAGAGGGGGTCTGAATTCACAGATGTGAACCAGACCAGTCTAGCAAAATGCCCAGGCATCATTGGAAAGGTTGATTTCTCTTGCTACCCAGCAAAGTTGCAGATGTGATTTATGTCCTCAAAAACATGTTCATTCTTGCTACAAATGCTTCAGAGACTTAATACTACATGGAATCATTCGTGACAGGTGCTCAAATCCATCAAAATAAGCATCTAGTAGATTTCAAATAACCCACAGTTCCTTGCAAGACAGGTACCCACATAAAGAGCATTTCGGTACTTAAGTGTCTGCTGCTGTCCCCTCTGTTTGCAGGAGAGAATGGAAAAATACTAAGGTGCACCTTGCAGTGCCCTAGTGGGAGAGTATCTACCTCTAGAAGAAGGTAGAAACAAGGAATAGCTGTGAACAAGGCATCAAGCTCAAGAGGATCCTTGACTTTCACACAGTTTCTGAATTGAGTCCAGTGCCTCTTTCCTCACAGCTCTCATTTGCACAGCCTGGAGTCCAGTATTACAGTCTAGCTTTATTTGCCCCTGAAATTGGTTCAACACACAGGGTGTGAAATACCGCTCCCTGCTAATGAAACAGTGTTTAACACTTCCCCGACCACGACACTCATGACCATATAGGCCTGAAAGCTTGGTGTAAAGAAGACACAGAGAAGCCTCATCATCCTCCTCAGCTCTGGGTCTGAAGACCATGACTGCTGCTGGCCTGCACAGGGTGGGAAACATAAAACCAAACAGTTTGTAGTGTGGGCATGTTCAGAAACTGAACTGAATACACCCACCTATTTCATACACACCGTTAAAGGAGAGCCATTTCAATCCAGTCTGATGACACCCTCGAATCTCCATCTCACTACCAATTCCTGCTACGAGGATCTGCCTGAACAGTGTAAAGGAATGATATAAGCAATATGAACTGGTCAGAATGATACAGGAGCAGGGAGTGGAAAAAGACACAGGAGCAAAATATTGTGAGGCCCATCGTGATTGCTAAAACAAAACAACAAGTATGTATTTGGCTGACTAGAAGTATTTGATTAGTCTCAATCTGAAATAACAATCTATTTCATTTTGGAGGTGATTAATCCTTTTAAAAACAAGATTTCAAAATTAAAATGTCACTTCGAATTCTACAATTGCTTTTTGCTGGCTGAAATGCGTATGAACAAAACATTTCAACTTTACAGAAAAACAAACCAAAACCTGTGAGAAGGGAACTTATCTATAGATGTTTTTGATCCCTTACACATTCTGCATTTGAGAGTGAATTTCCAGTTTGCTCAACAACAGAGCTTGCTAATCTCTATATGTTCCTGGAAAGCAGCATGTACCTTTGGCTTGGCCATGGATGAAGATTCAGTAGACATAAGTTCAAATTTCAGCTCTGCTGGCATCCTTAAAGGATGTACTTTACCTGTGATGCCTCTCTTTCCTCTTTAACCATCGTATTTATGGCAGAAACACTCTATTGCTCTTATGTGCTACTGCCATACAAGCTGCCACAACTGATAATAATATCTAGATAAATGAGAGTTTGTAGGAAGAGCTAATAGCTTTTATTAGACTAGCTGATATATAACTGACAAAAGCGAACAAGTTGTGGGGTTAAGGGTCCTTCAGGTACACTAGAGTGTAAGTGAACACTAGAGAATATGCTAGAGCACTCCAGTTCCAACAGCATCACCACTACTGGATGAATTGATGGAAACCTCACTACACAAAATGAAGAGCATGTTTGAGATGTCCCTGTCACTTCCTCCAGAAACAACAGAAAAAGGAATAGAATGATATACAGATTTTTGAAGGAAATAAAAGGTTAAGAAAGTAATTGCGAAGGGTCTTCTTTATCCCCCAAACCTTTAATATATGTGAAATGAGTCTGCAATAACAGCTCTCCACAATGCCAAAACCCCAAACTCCTGTCAGTCATTCCACTAGTAGTTGCCTGGGGCAACTGCTTTCACAATTATCAGTGGATTCACGAACTTGCTGCAGTCACAAATGATGTGACTGATTTTTTTTTTCAATGGTCAGGTTGCAAGTGAGGGCAAGAATATTCCAATTTTCTAATCAGCAACATAAAATATATGAGAAACCTTCTTTATATCAGGTACACCTGTCAGGCCAGGCCATGACAATTTGACAAATGTATGGCAAAATACATGGATCGGAGAAATGAAAGCTCGATCTATCACCATGGTGTTCCAAACAAAATAGTGATTCCAGTAAGAGTAGCATGATGCTAGTACACAAGGCAGCACAAGTTAAAAGCCCTTGATGGTCCTTAGCATGTTCCTTTGACTTTACTGATAACCTAATGCTAAATAAATTCTTTTCTGTAGGAATAAGAAACTTAGTTTACAATTTTCTGATCTTTAAAAGAGCCCAATCAGACACGAGTTCTCTCGTACCATGGGTAATAAAACACACTCAGGGTTAACAAGTTCACTATAGGAAACAACTAAGACTTTTCATGAAGAAAACCCACATCCTGAATCCCAGCAGAGGGTGACATTCCTATGCGCTCATCACTGCTTTGCCGCAATTCACAAACTTCATCACCACAGAGCTCTTCTAAACACAGGAAAACTAAGGTTACACTAAGTTTAATTTAAGGAAAGAAACTTCCCCAATGGATACTAAATCCATTCAATTACTGCAGTAGTCATCTCACTTTAAGGTTTACAGGGTGTTTGAGCTTTTTCTTTAATTTGCTGTAGTTTTAAAATCAGAGTTTATCAAGCCACTTATTTCTATATTTACCATATTGGGTTCAGGGATCTTCGAATGAACACACCAAGACTCAGTGATGAAAAAAAGAAAATAAAGTTTTTGCAATACTGGTTATCTGACACATCTGCATAAAACTAAAGGTCAAACTAAAGACACGGTGCAGTCCCTTACAGATGAGAATGGCAGCCACTCATTTCATTCTGATTAAAACACTTGTCGCCTCAAGTTAAGGGACTTTTTTAAGAGGCAGAAAAGTTTTTTAAAGGTCTAACATACAAAACCCTGAACTCCAAGATGTATTGGTGGCAACTCTACTACTGAACCACAACTGACAAAATCCTCAGTTGCCTTACTGAAAGGGCATCTAAACATGTCATCTTTTTCAAAGCCAGTTTTCTGGAGACAGCTAGCTTGTGATGCACATAGTTATAATTAAACCTTTAAAAATTACTACAAAGTCCCATTAAGCTCGGACACAATGTGCTGCTTTACAATTAAAGTTATGTCAGAAAACAAAGAATCTTCTAGAATCGTATAGAGACTGGGTTTCATTCTCATTTACAGCAGTTTTATCTGGAGACATTTCCATCATTTTCTTTGGAGTCACTCCAAAGTTACATGAGATTAATGAGAAGGGGGGAAAAAAAGAAAACTGTAGGAACACTGAAGTGTAGAAACTTCTACACAGATTTTAATGATGGGGCTCTCTTTTCAGGAGCCTTGCAGCCCCGACTGGCTGTTTGTTGCTTTCTGGAAGAACTGCAATGCCTCAGTACTTCAGCTGCAGCCAGACAGATCTGCTGGAGAGTATGAAATATTGACTGGTGTGCTCTTTGCCAGCACTACATAGTAGTGGCTTTCCATGAACCGGACTTATTGGAGATTCACTATCAAAGATTTCCATCTTTGGGGGGTTGTGTTTGAGCCATTTCCATTTCTACCTCAGACTTAGTTATAATCCAGACATGCTCTTAATCACACCTACTTCATGGAGATTTAATCCCCGTATTTGCTTTCTGTACTAAATTCCTCTGAATTTTCATCCTGACCAGACACAATGGGCTACTCTAGACCCAAGAATCTAACAGTGTACATTGAGGCACATTTCATGACACAGAATGAGGCATTCAATTAAAAGACATACATTCCCAGATGAAAGTCAGTTTCTGCCTTTATTATTCATTATATAGTTTAAACCTGTGTTAAACACTGATTTAAGAGGCTGTAAGCCACAGTCAAGCCTGTGTCATCCTTTCTCAGACCTGAATCAAGGCCCTACAGCCAGGCAAAAACCTGCCAGCGAGGACACGTAGAGACAACTTCTGAGCTGCCACAACTCTGCAAAGCAGGGAACTTGGACCTTCTAGGAAGTGAAACAATGCCATGGATGTTTTTGCAGTCTCTGGACATATTAACCCCACAGGAATGGAAATTATTACCTATTCTTCACAGAGATATAGGTGGGAGTTGTAGGATGAAATGAGGAAGACCAACAGCAAGAAGAAACTTTGCAACTACTGTGAGCAGAACTGTTACCCTGATTCTCAGTTATCTGAGGAGATTATTTAAAAGTTCTTATGTCAACCTGGTCAAGGAATAAACCATGTTAACACGTGGTATTGAGAAGGTTTCTTCGTTATTACATCAGCTGTAATTTAAGTTTACATACTGTATTTTGCTGTTGGGGCAGGTTAATGTGTTTTTCCTCATAATTACAGCAGGCTACTTCATTAAGCGTCTGTAACCGGACTGTCTTTGCTTACAAGTTCACACTCTGAGGCTGAGCAAAAGACCTGTAAGGAGAGCACTGGCAGGTTGGCTTCTTGAGACTTTTAAATCTAAATTAGAAAGAGCATTACAAAATGCAAGGTAAGGAGCATTGTACTGGCAAAGAGATGGCCAGTGTGATCTAACAGGTCTTTTCCATCACTAACATCCCGTGTTCAGGAACAACCCATTTAATTCCAGGCCAGTCATTTATTATGACAGAGAAGCAAAGTAGAAGGGCATATATTCTACTGGGGAAAACAGCATTTTATTATGCCAACTGAACTCAGAGGACAGGCAGTGAAAACATTCTTTCATTTTGTACCATTAGCTCAGCCAGGCCTCTGCAATGTAACATTCTGTCACTTTCTGTGGATTAGCTCATTTACAAAAACGTGCTGTTTTACTGAAATTAGCACAGAGAGAATATTGCACTTCCCGAGCTGCTGCAGCATAACTGTTTGTCAGTAGATTTATGAAGTGGATTCTTTTCCTGCAATCCAGGATAAGGGAAATACTTAAACAATAACCACCATGGGGAGTGTGGACAAGGCAATAATTACTTTCCATGGTGTTAATAAACCTCAAGGCTACTGGCCAAAGTACATTTGCACTGAAGGAGACGTCTATGGAGATTACATAGGAAATTTTAAGATAGACATGGGTCAGGAAGCCCATCTAGGTCTGCTTCCTCTGTTGCATTAACAGACACCCCCCGCCCACCCATAAATGTTCCCAGCAAGGTTTTTTTAATCAAGCACTGTCTAGTGTTCACTGCTTTCTTCTTTGGTGTCCTCTGCTGAGTGACTTGCTTAGTATGCCAACTAGGAGCAAGCATAATTTGGTTGTTATCCTTTTGTTTTCTGCTCAACTTTTAGTTAGAATCTTTTTAGCCATAAACTTGAAACTTCCACTCCACAGGAAACATCTAATTTCTGTAAAAATAAAATTATATAAGAATTAATTAAACACTTCAAAGCTGAGTGATTCCTGGAAGCTCAAGTTCTGCAGCTCAGCTCAATCATCATTTCCAGGGTGCTGTGTTCCCAGTTCTCTGCCAGCCCTAGCAGGCCATGTTGGGAAGCCCCATATCCCTAAGATTCAAATTGGGATTTTTCAGGCTTCTAAGGCTCCTATCACACCAGCAATGAGATATGCCTTAGCTAAAATTCGAGATCACAGAGTTTTGGAGCAGCAGGCAGCGAAAAAGCAGGCTCAAGGCCTTCCAATGACTGCAAGATTCAATAGCATCTCATTCTCATGTTTACATAAGTAACACAGACTACAAAACATTCTGTTTGCAATGGGACATCTCCAGATGTACCACTTGTCATAGCAAACAGTCAGACACCTCAGAACTGATACAGACCTCTCCCTTCTTGTGGATGTCTATCCAAGGGGATGTTCATGCTTTGACCACTAGACTGCAGAATGTTTTCTATGGAAACCTGTCTTCACAGCCACATTCTCTTTCTTTTGTAGCAGAACAAAAATGAATTTACTAATAGTGACACTAGTGCAAATCTGGAATGAAATAAAAGTCAGGTCCTCTGCACCATCCTCTTAAAGTTGTGCTATGCTATTCACTGACAGATAAAGCTTTGCCTCCACTAGTAATGAAAAACACCTCTGATCATTCTCAGGCACTGAGGACAACTGGTATGAAACAAATCACATCTATGCCATTTAACTCTCTGTCTCTGAAACAGTGTGACTGCATCCAAAAATATCACTGGGAAGAGTCCCTGGGCTGTGCTAAGTCCAAGCCATGACAGACAATCATTTGGATAGTGGTAGGCAAAAAAACAAAAAAGTTTTTACTAATAATTTCACCATATGACACAAGCAGGTTCCAGTGCCTCATCCCACAACCTGACACCACCTGATATCCTGGGATAGGCTGGCCAATCTGTAATCTACCCAGGCCTCACACATGCTAATATTAAGCCATGCAAAGCTAACAGTTGTGCTTTTTGCCCACATCACCAGTGAGCAGGGCTTTAAAAGGAGATTGTCAGTGTTCTCAGTACTCTGGGATTGCTTATGCCCATAGAGGTCTCCAAGAAAATGTGCTTCTAATTTAAATGCTGTGTCAAATAAGCAGTAACTGAATTTGAGAATGGATGTTGCGAGCTACATTCAACTGAGGCAATTGACTTAGATGTTCCCTCACTACAGGAATGATTAATCACACAACTATTTATGGGACAGAGCACATCACCCTTGTTCACATGAGTGAGCATGCACTGGCTCACACATTACCCCCACAGGAGCGAACAGGAATAATCATGAGAAGAAACACTCACCAAAGCAAGGGCTATATGATCTGGTGGTACAGGCTCAACCTACCCACAGTGAAGAACATGAAAAATTTCCTGTTGCCTCATCAACTCTAGACTGGATTTTTCATTCATCTGTATGGCCCCAGGTAAAAGGAAGAGCCATCTGTAGCTCTCTCAACTCCCTTGCATTTTGTGTTGTGCTGCTGGAGTGAGTATCGTCATACCAGCTAACAACTGAGCAGAACAAAGCACAGCTGTATCCTATTCCCAAGACACTCCCTGTCTTATGCAAGGAATGGAGAGAACACCTGGTGCAGGAGGCAGATCCAGTAACTCCCGTCCTTAGAGATTCTTCATTTTCAGATAAATTCTTCATTAAAAATTGTCAGACAATAGTTGAGAAAGGACTTAATAAAAACAGAATTTGACCTCATAAGTCTAGACTGAGAAAACAGCTCTGGAAACCATAGGGAGATTTTATAAGGGCCTTAGGAACAGCAAAGTGACACATAAACATACTTAGAGTATTGCATCAAACTCCATTTTCCATTCATTGTAGCAATACTGACTTGTACCAGCTAAGAGTCAAGCCCCAGGATTTTTCAAGAAAAGATCTGTTCTATGAATACCCAGGAAGATGTGTAAAAGGTAAATAGCAAAATGCAATATTTTAAAGGCAATTTGACTAAAGCTTAGAGGAGTATTTCTTACTTTCCTATCATGAGAAAGTTTCCTATACACACTGATAGAGTCACAATTATTTCTCAATGAGTAAAAACATCTTGGCTTGGAGCCCTGGTGGTTATTAGTACCATGGGAAGTCATCATTGCCTTAAACATATTCCCCACAACAGTTAAGTATTTCCCTTATTTCAGAACTGCAGGAAAACAAGACATATAAAAACTGAGTAACTTAAAGCTAGCTGTGACTTCAGAAGCATTTTATAGTCTTTTCACCCACATTTGGCAAAAATAAAGTTCGCTTTACAGACAAATTGGTTCCTGTGAGGCCACAGGATGCTGCACAGAAGCCACTCAGACACGTTAGTAGTGGCCCAAAATGAAAGACTAGTTTTGCTTTCAGCTCTCTTCAGTTCAGCTGGCACAACGATAAGACATTATTTTTCTCAATTAATATCCCATCCTGACACTGTTTGCCAGTCTTCGAAGGTCACAAGGCAGTTCTGTGTCAAGCTGACACCTTCCCCCTTCCCCATATTTCTTATTCCTCTCTGGGGAAATTTATGTCCGTCTGTGGCATCTGTCCCCTGTCCTCCTTTTGTGAGTATGAAGCCACAGCATACATTACATTTAGAAATGTTTTCTGACTATAAATTACCTTTGCAATGTCTTAGAGGCCTTATGTTCTCCTTCACTGACCTCGTGGCCTTTACACCCTGGAAACATTTCTCATTATCTCTCTTATCCTCCTATACAATCTTCCTTTCATCTCAGCATTTGCTTTCCTTATCACTTTTTTTGCACTCTCTAATTCCATCTGTAATCTGTCCAGTCTTCTTCTTTCCCTGGTGTTTTATACCTTATACTGGATTACTGTTTACACATGCTTGTCCGCCTGTAACCATAATTTGAATTACACACAGGCTTCTGTTCCCCATGGCACACACAGCCTAGTCAAGCTGCGTATCTCACCCATTTTCCTCGTGTCTTTCCCCTTCATTTCAGGCTTCAAGGCTGAAATTTAAGTACCTTCCTCAGCAGCTGCATATTCCCCAAAACTTTAGCAACTCCCACTTCATCACGCTCCCTTGCCCAGGCCCTGAAGCTGATGTGGAACAATGTGAAGCCACTGTCCAGCATGACAAACCAAACCAGAAACCTGGGAGTGCACTCGTGTCAGTGCTAAGCCACACCGGTAATTCACTCATTCACCCCAGCCTTCAAACCCCATCACCTCAACACTAGGAGCAAAATGCTTTCCTTTTCTGGGGTTTTCCTGTTGGTATTTTTCACTTGCCACTATAAATTGTAACAGTGTCGTGGCAGTGAGTTACACAAATGTTAATCCACTCTTCTTTGAAACTGAAAAGGAGTTCAGGTTCAGCTCAAGAAGTGGACAAGGCCTCTAACTGCTTCTCATTTTCACCCTTCCCAAGGAGAAGCAAACCAAAGAAAAACGTTGAAGTTGATTTAGAGAAAAAATAGGATGAAGAACTTTAATCTCAGTATTAATAATGTTAAGGTTTTCCTATGGTACCCTTTTAAATTAGTGGGATAATACTGTTCCTATCGATTACAAGAAAAACTAATCCAATTCACACATAAAATTAAATAATAAGCTTCCCCTTCTCCACTTACATTTCCCTGGAGATGTTCTCCAGAAGAAAAATCTCTTCTACCGACTGAAGAGGGAAGCAGCCTGCAATTTGCTGTGAAGAAAGCTCACAGCTGTGAAGAAAGTTAGCTTCTGTCTGAAACAACATCCTTTCAGTAAATACCATGAAGCAGAAATTCTATATTGTTCACATTTCCAAAACCTTCCAAAAAAGTGACCTTCCACTGGTTTCACCAACAGCAACAAGCTGCTTGGTCTCTTATGCTTAGACTGCTTCACTGCCTGAGCTCACTTTAAACATTGTCTTTTCACAGTCACTCTCAGCAAATGTGTATTTGAACAAAGTTGTAGAATTGGTTAGCTGGCAGGTAGCTAATGTATAACGTATGCACATTCAGTTAGATCAAAAAACTACTTTGCTAGCAATGCTGTTTGCAGTACTTGGATCAGTCAAAGACATACCCTTCCTCTTCACCTCCTCATCAAAATGTGACAAATTTATTGCTGTTAAATACTAGAGACAGTGATCTCTTCTGACTACAGCTGGTGATCAGATTATGCCCTGAAGCATAATGACTGCTAACACTTCTCCCTTTTATCCCAATTAGTGGCCTTTCTACCATGTACCTACCCCACTCTTCTGAGAAGCTACTATAACAGGCAAAAAAAAATAAAATTCAGTTGTCATCTGACAGCTAATCTGAATATATTTTTGTATTGATAACTAATAAATAATGAATTATATTGTAAAGATGAGAGAGATTTTTCAGCAGAACTGCTGGGGAAAAAAAATCAATTTCCCCCAAAAATACAAAGGTTCCATTCCTCGATAAACAAAATGTACCTTTCTTAAGTGTAAAGTACTGAAGTTTTAGTATATTTGAGTCATCAAAGTCAACGGAAGACACCTTTGGACATTGAAACCCAAATATTTTCCACTGTTAAAAGAACTTAACATTAGACTGATTTGCCCTTTAAAAAGTAGGAGGAAAATTGTATTTAGAAAAAAAAGAAAATATTTCTAGACAAAAGGCAAAGCGGTTTCAGTTTTAAACTGGATTAAGAGAGAAGAAACAGTCAGCAATAAGTAATACTGTTAATGCATGAAAGTATTTCAAAGAAACGGGAATGATCACAGTGTTTCAAACTAGAGAATAGGAGGTAGAGATGTACCCTGTCTACCACATAGGATTAGATCAGGAGCTCATCTTCTTCCAGTAGCTTGAATCAATGAATCTCTAATAGCCAATCAGTGTTCAGCAGATCTCAGGTCAGACACAGCATATTTCATCTTAAATCTTTCCCTTTAGCTATTATATAATTTTTAGGAAATTCACTAGCCAAATAAGAACCTATTCTAATCTTTAATCACACTGAATTAATTCTCTCAGCAACATCCTCTTGCAAGGACCATTACAATTTATAGGGTTTTTTTTTCCTGCATGTTTTCCTGTTATTTGTCTCCTTCCTAAGGAAGACAAGTTGAATCCTTTCATTTGCTCTCATTAAGCAGTTCTTTTCACTCTTTCATATCATCTCCACTGCCTTATCTGAAGAGTAAACACCACCGAGGAGCAGGTTTCTTTTGACTTTATGTAGGTCAAAAATGTTTTCCTTTCTTGGCTCAAAACATACACAAGTGGGTGCATTTATGTTGCGTATTTAGGAACAAAAAGTGTGTGGCTAAAGAAATTGTATCTTTGGCTTTTGTCATGAATGTGTCCTCAAAAATCCCATGTGGCCAAAGGGCAGTTCCTGACCGGTGGGAAATGGTCTGCCACAACCTAGAGATAGCCCCAAGCACGAGTGAGGAAAGAGGGGATTCACATAGGCATGGGAAGTGATACCAGACCATTTAATTATGAGCTAGTTCTTCCCATATATATTTATTTGCCTTTGCTTGCAGCATCCTTCACTGCCACTAGTCTCACATAACCCAGAGCAACCCACTGCATGCAGGTTTATATATAATCAGAAGACTGTACCAACACAAAACTGTTCTTTCCTTTAAACTCCTGAAAGTAAGAAATAGTGTTGATTTGTGCCCTGTTTCCTGAGAACATGCAATAGATAACCACTTTTCACACTGGAAGCGATCTCTCTGTTCCCTTTTACTTACCCAACACAGCGCCAGTGTAAGTGTGTCAGGACACACTGAGATTAGTTCTCACCAGTGAAGTTAGCTGCTTACACTTCCATGACACTTCCTATCCATTCACTCCCTGGCATGCCTGATAGCTCTCCCAGCCGCGCTGCGCACTGACATCACCCCTGGTCAATGGTCTGGGGTTAATTTTTGCCTCCTTCTGTGTCTGGCCATTCTCAGCCAGCTGAGCTCCAAACCATTAATCTGTTCCACACCTGCTTCTCAACAGCCTTCAGTTAATAAAATTCTTACTTCTGACCCAGTTCAATGAGGTGACCTAACAATGTAAAGATGTTTGCTGCCAGGGCTAGTCCCTCGAGTCTACATTTGACTGATCTTTTAGTAAAGCTTTTGATTTATGTAATAACCTTTTTCCTTATCCTTCTGATCATAGCAACATTAGGAAATCCCCCATTGCCAATTTACTCTCTCGTTGCCTCTGGTTCTAAGACATAAGAGTTATACTTCAGCCACAACCTTACAGACCATCCTTCACTGGTTGTCACAAATTTCTCATCCCTGCTCTCTCTGCCATCACACCCATTGAATTTTCTTTCTTATTTACTAAACCTTCACTTTCAGTGTAATAAGCAAACACTCACATCAAACTGCTCTACACTAAAGATCACAGACAGGGAATTAAATATTGTATGTTCTTCATTCATCTTTAATATCATTACAAGTCTGTTAAAGGATTTGTGTCCATTGAACAAAAAAGCTAGAGGCATTACTGCAGCTGAATTCAGATTGCTAAACGTTTAATAAGGATGCTGACATTACAAAAGCTGATGTCTCTGATCTCAACTCTTGAAAGCTATTTAGGTTGGTTGCAGGGGAAAACTATGTCATGGGCACCTGGGCACCTGCATTTTATTCTGTCTCAGTAAGCCCCTCTCAGAGGAAGTGAAGCCATAAGGTCCTGTCCCAGTAACAATTAAGAGAAACTAATGAAGAGCTGGTTTATAGCCTTTTCCCAATCCTGATGTCCTGTCTGTGTCTGGAGGGCAAGTATAAAACATGTTTTTCAGTGCTACAGAAGGAAGTACAAGTAATTAGTGGTCACTGTACAACTCACACACGAGGTTAATCAGGCCCCTCACTGGTTTTAAAGCAGAGAGGACAAACAGCAGCCTGAGCGCTCAGTGAGACAAGGAGGTCAGCACAAGCACAGGGGGAGGTAAATGGAAGCCCCTGTGCGTTGGCAAAAAAGGAACCTGGGTGAAAGTTTTTAGGGAGCCTACCCTAGTCCTTTCTTCTATCCATTTCCCTGCCTTTATCAGCTCTGTGATCTGTGAATGATTGTCAGAGGAGCCCCATTTAACCTGCCAGTCACACTGCTGTGCAAAAGGCTCATTGCTCCACAGAGGTGTTCTCTTACAGACCCAAGGAAGACACCACACCAACTTTTCTCCATCCCGAGACCAAGCAGCCTGCTGCCCTTCTCTCACCCAGGGTGGGAGGCAACACTTTAGCTTCTCCTGAGGTCAGACTTCTTGGCTCAGAACACACCAGGTAACACATCAGGGACAGACCACATGGGGAACTGTTACTTCTGCGATCAGAAATATCAAAAGTACATGTGTTTTACTTGGAATAGGTACAATTCCCTCTCAGGAGGGAATTTTCCTCACCTCGATACCACATGAAGGCTGAATATTGAGTTTTCTTTTATTCCTTCAACTTCCACACATAGAACCAAACTAGTTCTGTAATATCTTATACAAATCAAGGATTTTTTCGTGAGTTCCAGAGGCTCTCATGGTGCTAACCTTTGCTCCAGGGCTTTGTATCTGGCACAATACACACGGCTGCGACATGTGGTGTGTCCACCTTCCAGTTCATTGCTGAGTTTGTCCACTCTTAGAGAATCTGGACTGGAAGCCCTTTGGGGTCATGAAACTTCAGTAACTACCATAAGAACCCAAAATTTCTTTGGTCTTAAAAACACACCATTCTCTGAAATTAGGCACCTTGACTAACAAAACATCCTCCTGATTCAGAAAGACCTACAATACCTATTACTGGCTCTAAAGTCTAGCCTTGCTTTCCAGGTTCTCCTCATTGCAGAGCATTCCGCCTCCACCACCATCTTTAGCTTTCTTTATCAAGCAAGTACATTAAGCCATATCATAAAGATCTGGCTATATTATCTGAGGTCAGAAGAATTCATTCAGTGCTTTTGTTCAAAATCCATGAAGATAGGACTTTGCTTTAAAAACACCTGCCTCTTAAAAATGTAAGGAGTAGTCAGTTGCTGTTTATGGGCTTGCTCAGATGGAGCAGCTCCCTCCCTGGCTTTATGAACACAGAGTTCACTGCCTGTCTCATGAAAACTGCAGCAAGAGAGATTGTTGCATTTTGAAGAAAAACTACACACAGCATTTTTGGAGCAAGTAAAAGATTTTTGCTCTGTTTCTACAGGACATTCACAATGCTCTTCTCCAAACAGATGTGACTCCACTTTGTATCAGGCCTTAACAACCATAATATTTTTACAGTAGTATAATGTTCGGTCTGTACTTATTTTACAAGCTTGTCCAGATTTCCTTATCACTGATGTATTTCCCTCAGCAGTATGTTTTCACACTGACTTCTGTCACCCTCGGTTTGTACACTCAGGTGTAAAATCTGTGTACATACTCTATAATTGCATACACATAACCTTTAAAAATTTCTTAGCAGCAAACACAGTCCAGATGATTCCAAGGCTTGTGTACACAGTCCTGCTAAGAAGCAGAGGAAGAAAACCTAATCTCAAACTTTCCTGTATTCTGCTAAACACAAGATGAGATGTTTCTTCTTCCTCTTTCAGGCATTTTTCATGTAGTATTAGGCTTTTTCTCCCAATTCCTTTATTCATCCTGAATAGGATTTTACTCCTCAACTAGTCCTACTGATTTCAGTGGTATTCCAGGCAGGGTAAGGGATTTGTCAGTGAGGATCAGCTGCAAAGTCAGGGCCTCGGATTGTAAAATCTTCCTTGTCTGGCATACCATTGTAAAGTACTGTGAGCACTTGCCATACTCTGAGATGGGTCACCAGCATAACGATATCAGTGTCAGAAACATTCATAGTGCTTTTCAACAGTATGCCAGGCAAGAGATGTTTCCTGTCTCTGGCCCTCACCCTGCAACCCAACCCCCACAAATAAACCCTCGCCTCTTCAAGGCATTATTGAAGTCAATGGAGCTCTAAACAGTGAGTGGCACAAATGGAAAGATAGTGAGTTTAAGGCACAAAGGGGCTAAAAGTTAAAAAAGTCAGTTCTGCCCTATGAGAGTAGCTCTGGTTCCTAGAGCTAGAGAACTTTAAAAACAAGCAAGCGGGTCATAAGGGTTTTGAAAGTGACAACAGCAAGAAATCGGCAAGTTAAATGGTTGGTCTCCTCCAGAAATTATTTGCATTCTTGCCCACAGTGGTCAAACACACACATGTGTCTGTTTTTTACTTCACTTGTTAGACTGACGCTCACCCACACACCCCTGATCTGATCTTTTACCTGCTGCACAGTATTGCGATGCTGATTACTGCACCCATCCTTTAAGCTTCAGTCCAGTGAAGAGCTTGGTTCCCTGTAACTTTGAGCATGTGAATCTGTGCCATTGTCATTATTAAGTCTGCCTGAGTGTCTGCAGTTACACACACTAAGTGTTTTGCTGGATGAGTGCTCTTGTTTCTGGAAGGTAGAGGAGATGCAGGCCTGGAAACACCAACCACTACAGGTCCACCTCTCATTTGTCTCACTTTTATAACTTTGAAGCTCTTCCTTCACTTTGGTAATAATGTAAAGTATCAACTAAAAATTGCAATGCATGCATTTCATTTGAGTTTTATTGCCTTAACAGACAGCATTAGATTACAAAAGAGGACATTTTTCTTCTCAGTTTTAGCTTATTCTTATGATTTATGATTAGATACAGCAAGAGTTCATAAACTTCCCTGACCTGCTGACAGTTTTTACAGGCTCCTTGATTTATTTCCATCTCAAACTTAACAGCTTTCATGTGACTGATATTCCTAGAGTCCTGGCATGGCTGCAGCACAGCCTGTGAGAGCTCCTCTAATCTCCATGTTACTAATTTAAATGAAGTCTTGGTCTGTTGTTTAAAAAAGACATTTGTCATCTCACGGAGGTTTACAGATCCTCTTGTAATGTAATGTCAGACACTTCTGAGATATGAGTTTTATAAAGCCTCCTGATACTGAGTGTTGTAAGACACACCAAGGTCACTTCAATATGCCAAAGAAAAAAGACATTTGCAAAACAAGAGAAGAGGTATTCCTAAGAAACTGTATTGTACAGAGGACATTTAGAAATGATTTATACCATCTGTGAGTACAGTTCAAAGATAAATCTGGTATTGGGAAGAAAAGCGGGGGGAGGATAAATTTGAATCCAGAAAAATCCACAGACACCCAGCCAACAGCTATGAGTTCCTGATAAAAAACAACTCACAGAGCAATATTCTCACAGTCATAGAGGTTGCAGCATCAACAGTTTCCCAGTGTGCTCCGAAGCTACTGTGCTAACTAAGGCTGCTCTTTCAGCAAAGATGCAGCTGGCATTCTGTTTTCATTGTACACTTTCCAAACAACAAAAAAAAAAGATACATTTTGTAATAACAAAGACCTAACTAGTAAAAGAGAGAAGAGGGAATGAGAGCGAGAGCAACATAAGAAAAGTGGGTGTCTCTCTAAGCTCATACACTGCCCAGCTGAAGATAGAAGGATATAATTATTTTTTTCTCTAGAACATTTAGAAACTGGCACAAGGTAAGTGATGTGAAGGTGTGTGAAGGTGTATAAATGTGGACAAAACCTAAACAGAAAATGTCAGGTAGGTTTTCTTTGATACTGATGGGTAGAGCAGAGAGGGAACAAGACCCGTAAATATTAGTGGAGCTTTGGAGGTTCTCCAGTGAGTATGCTTAGGCATTTGAGGTCAACTGTGATCAAGCCTCAGTCTGACAGAAAATTGCTTTTGTAATATTTGTAGATCAGTTAAGAAATGACAAGCAACACTAGGTTATGACACGCTGGAGATATAAATACAGGTTGCCCAGATCATATGATTGATTGAACCCTTTTATTTTTGCTGAAGAAATTTAGCTAGTGTTGCTGGCAACACACACATAGCACTAAATAAATGTTACGTACAGTAGCTTGTCAGAATTTATAAAAGAGCAATCGACATTTGCTTTACTGTCAAAACATCAGCCTACGAGTTTCCTCTCTTTGGAAAGAGAATCTGGGAAATAAAAGAACACTATACAGCATATTACCTTCGAATCACAAATGCCATGGTTAAGTCTGAATCAGAAATGATAGCTACTCTCATGCAATGAGCTCTGCATGTCCTCAAACAAAACAACGTGCTTGCAAGCCTCATTGCAGCAAGCCACCAGCAGCAGTTGCTGTATAGCTCTGAATAGAGAGACAAATGTGGATTTATCTCATAGCTTCCTATTCTACAGTCCAAACACAGATAGTTTCACTGCAGATAGATGTGGAAAAACATTAGCATCAGTGCTGTACAGTGCCTGCAACTATATCGCAGTGAAGTGGATTATTAAGAACACAATGAGACTTCACGCCTAATTTCAGAGTTTGCACAGATATGGGAATTAAAGTCCACAGATCTCATTCACAATTATATTGAATAAATTTTAATATTTCTTTCCACTGTTCAAGCAACATAAAAGTCATGTTACACGTGAAGTAAGAACTCCCAGCAGTTTATCTTTCTAGGACTACATGGTGTTCTCAACATAAAAATTACATCCTCTGTTGGGCAAAGGTTCATTTTACAGACCAGATCTATGGGATAAAAACAAAGACTGCAGTCAATCAGCTTTGTGATGCTATTCTGATTTTCCCTTGCTGGACTATATCTCAAGAACCACCTTTCAGCATTTGCGTAGGAGGAAAAGTTTGTTATTAGTATTACCCTGGGAGATGGGTATTATTCTCCAGGGAATAAAAAAGGAAAAAAAGCCCAGCATCCCATGAGCTACCTGTTCTCACTCTGATAAGGGCATAGACCATGTGTGCACACAGACAGATCGATTGTCAGCAAAACTACTGCCCTGTTGCATTTAAACACATTGCTGATTCTTAATTAACCCATTGCTAAAGAAGTATTTTTGTATCTATGTGTATATCTGTCCTGTCTTACAAGGATCTCTCACAAGGAAATCCCCTGCTCTCCCTGAGTGGTAAACCCACCCGCATCAGGTCTCTGGAGAAAAGGGAGTTCAATGGGTCTCAAGTGTCCACAAATGAGAACTGTAAACCAATTGAAGAAGTATCTGCACAGACATCCATTTCCTCACCCCTTCCCATGGCTAGCCAGAGGACAACAGACTTTAGCAACAGGTCAAGGACAACCACTTTTTCATTCCTTGTTTCTTTCCTAACTTTATTTCCCTTTTGCCTGTTTTGAAATGAGTAATATCTGCATTTTTGATCATGTGGAACAAATTCTGTCTCTGGCAGGAGGGATACCAATGCTGTCCTATAGAAAGATTTGAGGTCATAAAATCAGTAGCATAGTCCACTACATCTGTGTTAACCCTCTTTTCTGTGTTTTTCATTCCTTCTTAAAGGAAAAGGAGACTTGAAAATAACCCAGTACTTTACTGAGAAGACATGTTAATATCTCTCCTTTAACTGTAGAAACGGCAACAATCACAATTCCTGAGTTCTAGTAGAAACTTTTCTTCCTCTTATTTCTACTAGCTCCAAGGTAAAAAAGGGTATGTTTCAAGCACATTCGAGGCCAGACAGTGTAACAGTAACTCAGGACTAGATAAATTCTTTCAAACACTCTGAGTCACATTTTGAACAGATTCTAGGTATTTCGGTAAGGCAAAATACATCTATCCCTGGGGCAGTGCATGACATCTTTCAGCTTCTTCCTTTAATGGATGGAGTGGGCACGTGTCAATCTGGGTCTGCAATCTCTTCTATCATGGTTAAAAATTGGTACCTGTCTTCCAGATTATATATCCTTCTAATGGGAAAGGTCAACATATTGGTGGTAAGAGGCAAAGCTTGAAATAGAGCTAAGAAGGCAACAAAAGAGGGAGAAGAGAGAAAAGAAAGAATTTCAATACCATACACTAAATACGCAGATGTTAATGAAAAAATCCTCAGTGGTTACTTGACAGGGTCTCACAGAAGGAAAGCTTGGGGAAAAAAAATCTCTCCATTGTGCAGCATTTTCCTTTGTAACTCAACTGTATCCTTTATGTCAGCCTTTCATCTTCCCAACAGCTAACTCAGGGCATATTTACAATAAAAATAGAAGTTGGATTTGTTACAATTTGTTGAGACTGCAGATTCCCTATTAAAGGTGGTGGTATTCCTTCTGTCTGTCTGTATAGTTTTTTCTTGGGTACTGAATGTAAACTAACTGACCCTTTAGAATAGCCTCAAAAAAGTCACAAACATTGGTCTCCTTGAGAAGCCACGAAGGATGAAAGAGGAGAATTTCTGCTTTGTTCTCTAAGGTTTACTCAGTAAAAGGTAGAGAATGTGAGACTTCACTAGTTGTATACTGATTGTATGGCTTTATTTCCTAGAACAAAGGCCCTGTTCCTTCAAAGAACACTACCAGTAGCACAGGAAAATCATTTTAATATTTGACATCCATAATATTTAACACTGTGACTGGATTTTGTTCAAGAGAAAGGAATTTATCCGTGCCAATTAAATAATTCACTGCATAGTTCAAAAGACCCTGATAAGAGATACACCACAAACCATACTGCTTTTCCTGCTTTAATTATGAATTTGTAGTTAAAGAACATGACAGGGTTTCAGGGCTGGGCTCCACTTCCCTCTCTGTGATGGGTTACTGGGGGCAATTTCCTTCATCTAATCCTTCCTGAGCCCATTCTTTGCTGGTGTAAATCAGTAGAGGTCCACCAACTGGAAAAGCACTCTGATTTACAGCAGCTGTGAACTTGACCTCTTGATCAAGAGAAAAAATGGGAATGGAAATATATTTTCTGTATCAGAAGAGTTGCTTGTTGATGTTGGTTAAGACATTTAAGAAGTTTGATTCTTTTAACAAATGAAACCTATATCTAACTTCAAAGATGGGAATATGAAGAAGATTCAGTCAAGTATTTTAGAGTCGTTAGAATTACTAAATTGTGTACCACGTTTAACTGATGACCAACATATAGAAAATCATTCCAGGAACAGGATGCCCAATTACACTGTAGAATTTTCTTTCCATTTTCTTCCTTATATTTGGTTGAATATTTTTCATTCTTTCATGTGAACAGAAATAAAAATGCCTGGATCAGCCCTGAAAACAATATCCTGCTGCTTTTGCTACGACTGCATCTATCTGTCAAGTGTTTTAACTAACATAGGGAAAACGGCTCTTTCTTACTGATGGGGCTATAGTATGAGTAACTGAACTTCAAAGATGCCGGGCCAGATTGGATAGCAAACATCAAAAGCTTTCGACTCGTGCTGAGTAAACTTTGTATTCTGACACACAAGTTCTTATCTGTTCTGTTCCAGACTTGAGAGAGAGAGGGGCTGAATCTAACCAAATCACATTGTTTTTCCTTACAGCTGCCAACTTGGAAAAATATCAGGGCACAAAGGAACCATTAAAAACAAAACAAAAAAAGACATGTTTTTGTTAGTTCCTAAGCAACACAATATTGCCAAGATGGTGGCTCCTATGAAAATTAGAAAATATTAGTTACACATCACACTGTTATTTATTTATACTGCTCTGTGAAGCATTTTTTTTTCCTTCTTGCAAACTGACAGATATTATGGAAAATCTGTTCTTTTGAGCAGGGTGTTTACACCACAACTGTTATGTATGTTTTGTCAGCAGCTCATTCCATTTGTTAATACCCATTTCTATTTTATCATTTATTTTGCTAGTTACTGATTTGGAAAAAGAAAA
Organism: Lepidothrix coronata; assembly: GCF_001604755.1. NCBI lineage: Eukaryota > Metazoa > Chordata > Aves > Passeriformes > Pipridae > Lepidothrix > Lepidothrix coronata. The sequence continues at coordinate 505,729 of NW_016690213.1, forward strand.
ACAACAGAGAACAAGAGAGAGGGAGAAAGAGAAAGGGGATGGAAAGGAAAAGAGAAGAAAAAGGGAAGGAAAAGAGAAGGAAAAGAAAGGGGAAGGGGAAGGGGAAGGGGAAGGGGAAGGGG